>NW_027459370.1:0-300000 GCF_050624435.1 Tenrec ecaudatus
AAGTGGAGGGGACCCTAAACAGGTTCCGGTGGACCTTAAGCGTTCTACTCATTGTGCATGCTCTGTAAAATGTAAACCAAGATTTTACTTTTGCAAACATTATTTTTTCTAAACACATCTAACTGTGAAACTATACTCGCATGCGGGTCTTTGAACCTGGTCAGTGGTCTGGGGAAGTGAAGGGCCCTGACATCCTTTGTTGTTGTTAGTGCTGTCCAATCATTCTGACATCACAGGGACCTTCTTTGCAACACAAGGCAGCACTGCCCGGTCCTTTGCCAGCTTCAGGGGTAGTATGTTGGAGCCCATGGTTTCAGCTACCGTGTCCTCCAGTTCACCAAGGAGTTTCCTCTTTGTGCTGCTTACTAAACCCGTTTCTGAGGAGTCCATTCCAACTCACGGTGACGCCGTGTGGGTCAGCACCACGGGACCCCACAGAGCTTTCAAAGGCTGGTCGTTCAGAAGTCAATCAGCAGGCCTTTCTTCTGAGGGGCCTTGGATTTGAACCGCAAACCTTTTAATCAGCAGTGGTTGAGCGTGCTAACTGTTCACATTACCCGGGGACACCCAACCCTTCTTACCCTCATCGCTTCATAGGTGATCCATCTCCAATCCAAGAGGGCAGAGAAGATAGATAATACAGCCTGAGCTGCGTATGTCAGGTCCAAACTTTTCAGTGTCATGGAACAAATAGCCAAAAACCTTGATTCCAAAGAAATGAGTAGCGGTGCACTCTTGGGAACTTGCTCTGTGACAGCAGCCACCAGGAAGACCCCGGTAGTCCAGAGCCTTGCCAACCCAAATATGGTCACAGACTAGCAACATCAGGAGCTTGCTAGAAGTGCAAATTCTCAAGCCCTACACAAGGTCCACTGAACCAGCGTGTGCAATTTACCAAGACCACCAACGGATCGGGGTACCTGTGAAAACCAAACCAAACCCATACTCACTGCTGTCCAGTCGAGTCAGACTCAGAGCAGCCCTATGGGCCAGGGTAGAGCTACCACTGTGCATTCCCAAGACTGTAATTCTTTAAAGGAGCAGACAGCTTGTTGTTCTCCTTCAGAATGCCTGCTAATTTAGAACTGCTAGTTTGGTGGTTAGCAGCCCACTGCCTAACCGCTAGGCCACCAGGGCTCCTTTTGTGCTTGTGAGAGGTCGAGCAAATACCATTAGCAACTAGAGAAGAACCTGGAAGAAGAAGAGCAGGGTGGGAACTGTGAGTCAATTTGGTCATTAGCACATTTCTGTGTTCACTTACTCTGTTCCTTCCCTTGTGTATTCAGTCAACAATTCTTCTTTGAACATCACCTCTGAGCCAGGATCTGTGATATGCTAATTAAGCTGGGTTAGGAAAGGGGTCTGCCTAAGTGACTCCTGCTTCCTGGCTTTTCCTGCTTCCAGATCCCCTCTCTTTACTTCCTTCCACATTAGAAGCACATCCTTACATGTGCAGCTGATCCCTAGTTCAGGACCGGAAGTTACGTGTTGGCATGCATTCATGCTCATAGCTCGCTCAGTGGGAGTGCAAAAAGTCAATTCCTTCAAGAGCCTAGCACACAGTCTGTAAGTTTGGGATGGTGTTAAAAGTGGTGGGGTTGGTGTTAGTTCCCGTTGAGCCCATTCTGCACAGGATGCCTTCATGTGACAGAGTAGAAATGTCCCCATTGGGTTTCCTAGTCTGTCATCGTTACCAAAGGAGCCCCGGGGGGTACTTTAAGGGAATTGTTGGACTGTCAACTGCAAAGTCAGGGGTTCACACCTACCAGCTGCTCCGCAGGAGACAGATGAGGCCCTCTGCTCCCATGAAGATTTATAGCCTCAGAATCCCATGATTGGGTCGCTATGAGCCAGGGTTGGTTCCATGACAGACCCAAAGCCCACTTTCTGTCGAGTTGATTCCAACTCATGGTGATCTTATATACTTGTTGTTGTTGCTGTCGGGTACCATTGAGTGGTTTCTGACCCAAAGTGACCCTATGCACAACAGAACCAAACACTTCCAGGTCCTGCACCATCATCACATTTGTTCTCTGCCTGAGTCCATTGATGCAGCCACGGTGTCAATCCAGCTCATTGAGGGCCTTCCTCTTTTGTGCTGCCCCTCCACTTTACCAAGCAGGATGTCCTTCTCCAGGCAATATGTCCAACATATTTGGGAGGCAAAATCTTGCCATATATGCTGTCAAGGGCACTCTGGCCTGACTTCTTCCAAGACAGATTAGGTTGTTCGTTTATTAGTCCATGGCAGGGTAGAATTTTCCCTATAGGTTTCTGAGATATTATGTCTCTATAGGAAGAGATAGCTTCATCTTTCTCCCACAGTGAAGCTGGTGGGTTAGAACTGTTGACTTTGCATTTAGTAGCTCTGTGAGTAGCCCGCCATGTCACCAGAGGTCCTTTGCGTTTGATGGCAGTGGGGTGGAATGTTTACAATGGCAAGACCTTTTTCTCATGCATTGCTACTGACCGCGGTCTAAAGCCCAAGTGCTTAGCCATTGGGCCACCAGGATTCTTCGTGGTAAGGATGTGTTCCTGCCAAAGTTCATGAACACTACACAGCAGTGGGGTTTTGGAACTGCTAAGTAGTTTAGCTTAGGGACTGAGGCATCCATTACGCATGATCAGCCGTCTGAGCCTTTGTCCCATAAACGAGTGGTACACTGCGCATGCTCAGAGGCTCAGGTTCCCAGCCAGGAAGGGGAGGTACACCTGGGTGTGTTCTGCACCTGAATTGGCCCAACAAGGCCAGGTGAATTCAGTTCAGCCAATGAGTTCAACCAGGGTCACCAGCACGCCCCACCTCTTGGAGTAATTTAAAAGGCAGGAGCGCAGAGTAGACCTCGTGACTTTCAGGGAAGCTTCTAAGGAGATGCACATTTCTGAAGAGCCCTGCAAGTGCCTTTATAAACCTGAAACTTCTTCTAATTCTCATAAAACTCACTTGGATCACAAACTAGGCTTGGAGGTGAATGCTTTCTCGTGTGTAGCCAAGGAGCAAGGTATATCTCTATCCTGAGAGATCTCACAGAACCATTGATTGCCCTGGCATGTTTTGGAGTCCTGATGGTGTCATGGTTATGCTTTGTGCAACAGTTTAAAACCACTAGCCACTCCACAAGGGAAAGATGGGGCTTTCTATTCCTATAAAGAGATACATCCTCAGTAACTCACAGGGGAATTCTACCCTGTCCTATAGGGTTGTTATGAGTCAGCATTGACTCAATGGCAGTGAGTGAGTGCCCTGGCAAGAATGCCTTGCGTATCTACATTGACTCTCAGTTTCTGGTTAGCTTTTCACCACTTCACCCCATGAACTTGAACTGCAGTGGATGAGGGTTGGGAGCTCTGGCTCTGGGGCTGCTTGCTTGAATTTTCACATCAGGGCCCTGCCCGTGATGGGACCTTTGACAGTTGGGCAAATGAGCTCAAGCCCGAGTTTCCTTTTCTGCAGCATAGACTGAGGAAGGAGATGTCTTCCTTCTTGTGTGCTAACTGACTTTTACCAGTTAGTATGAATTAGATCTTTCCACGAGGAAGATCAGGGAGAAGGGGGAAGGATGACGCAACTTGGATAGAGGTGAAGGCAGCGTGAGGGGACAGAGAGAGATGAAAGGACCACCATGTCACCATTGCCTACTCTTAGTGAGGCTGGCTTGGAGTGCAGGAGACGGGGAGAGTGAGGACACGGGCTAAAGGCAGTGCTCATTCATTACTTCTGGGCAGAGTTCAGCCTTTGGCATGCTTGTTGGATGCTGGCGCTGTGTTCATCCAATGAAACTTCAAAATTCTGTCCTGTCATTAACCCTTTGTCTCTCCTTTGTTCACGATTTAGAACGTCTATTCTCGGGTTCTCTTTAGAGCCCCAGGAAATCAGAAGTCACAAGTCACTTCTGTTTACAGAGAGGCCCCCAGCATGCAAAGGCAGGAGGGTGTGTTAACAGCACACCGGTCCAGTGGCTGGTCACGCCCATGCAGTACAGTCTCCATCCCTTAGCTCAACAAGAGGAAAATCACCAAAGAAAAAAATTTTTCTTTTTCATGGATATTTACTTTTTCAGTTCCCTCCCCCACCCATAATCTGTGTGAATTACAATAGAACACGCACACACACACATACACACAATTTTCTGCCAGAATGTGTTACTCCAGTACATTCTACCCTCCTCCCTCACTGCCTCCTACCCTTTTTTCTCCTATCTACTTTCTTCCCATGACACCCAATGGACAGGTAGGGGAACTCAAAATAGACCCCAGTCTCAAATGTAGTTTAAAGCTCACTCACGCACTGCTATTGTGCCAGTTCTGACTCATAGTTACAGGATACAACTGTCCTTGTGGATTTCTGAAACAACAATTCTTTGTGGGAGTTGAAAGCTGCCCTTTCTACAGGAATGCAGCAGGTGCGTTTGAACTGCCAACCCTGCAGTTAACAGGCCAATGTGAAGGGATTTTGCCACTTTGCCACCAAGGATCCTAAAGGTAGTATGAGGAGAACATTTATTAAATCTTCCATGGTACACAGGCAAGGGGGAGACCTGAACTACAGCTCTCGGGATTCTTGGTGCCTCGCAGTGGACAGTTCCAGCCGCATCGGATCCAGGCTTCCCAAGATTTGCAGAGCCACCAGCATAGTCTTTGCTCCTCTCCAGGATTCACAATTGCTTCCTGGTTGCTCAGGTATATAGGGGTTTAGTGGTTCTCTAATGCAATCATCCCATTTTGCAAAGAAGATGCTGATGCCCAGACCGGGGAGAAGATTATCTGAGGCCACTGAGAAGGACACCATCACCTCAAGTCCTTCTGACCCCCCACAAGTTTCTGCCAACAGCAATGAGCTCTGGGTTACCTACTCAGTCTTTTGAAGCCTTAGCCAGCTGATGCAGCTGCCAGTTGGATTGATCAGGGTATGTGACCCAGAGCTCCTTAGAACGCGCCCCACCCCCAAATGCAAATTTACTGCCATAGAGTTGATACTGATTCATAATGACACTATAAGACAGGGTAGAACTTCCCCTGCAGGTTTCTGAGACTAACTTTCAGCCTTTCTCCTGAGAAGTGGCTGGTTGTGTGGTGGTTTAGACCTTGCAGTTAGCAGCCTTTTAGCATGAGAGGTAGGGTCTCATTTCTGTTCTGATTATGCTCCATTTTCTGAGATGCCAGTGTCGAGGCTCCTCCCCTGCAGGTAGCAGTGAGATTTTTCTCACTAAACTGCGCTGGATGGGAAACTTGGGGCAAGTAGTGCATCGCAGCCAAGGAAGATCTCATTGACAATGCAGAACTTGAAAAGGCAGGAAGACACAGGAGTGGCCATCTGGCGGTGGGGAAAGTGTTCCAGGTAGGAGACAGTCAGTGCAAAAGGCCTTGTGATTGGGTTCTCCAAGCTTCTTCCTGGAACAGCAAGGAGACCAATGTGAGTGGGGCATGACACTCTGTGTAATGAGGAAAGATGATCAGTGTGTGGGCCTCCTGTATGATTGAGAAGCCAAGGGGAATTTTTAAACCCTAAGCCAGATCAATGCTCAAGGAAGCATCAGTCAAGACATCAAACGACACGTTGCATTGGCTAAATGTGCTACAACAGATCTTTTAAAAAGACTGAAGATCAAGGATGTTACTTTGAGGACACTGCCTGATCTTGTGCCAATTCTCGCCATGGTTGTTAGGTTGGAGTCCATTGTTGCAGCCATGGTGTCAGCCCATCTCCTTGATGGTCAGTCTCTTTTCTTGTGGACCTTCAGTTTTACCGAGCATGATGTCCCTTTCCATGGACTGGTCTTTCCTGATAAAATGTAGTAGCTACCAGATTGGATGTCATGCCTTTAGAACAGTGGTTTTCAACCTTCCTAATGTTGTGACACTTTCATATAGTTCCTCATGTGTGGTGCTACCCCCAACTATAAAATTATTTTTGTTGCTACTTCATAACTATAATATGGCTACTGTGATGAATCGGATGACCCCTGTGAAAGCATTGTTCGACCCCCCCCCATGGGGGTCGCGACTCACAGGTTGAGAATCACTGCTCTGGAACATTTTCATCATAGAAGAGAGTTCGGTTGCACAGCTCTGAGTTAGAGGATGAGACGGGTTATTTGACATTCATTTGCTGATGTGTTTGCGAACCCAGTGGAAACACTCGGAAATGAGCATCTTCTTTAGCCATTTTCCTGGATCATTCAAATGCCATCTCTCTGTGAATGCCTCACTCCATCCTTGGCTTTCCATACTTGCCATATGAAAATGGGATAATATTCAATACTTAGCATTATATATAACCCAATATTTGGTAGTCTGCCTCAAACAGATGCGAGTCTCTCTCTTTTTCTACTAATATTTAATTTTGATATGTGAAAACATACAAAGCAAAATCTGTTCCATTTCAACCCTTTCTGGACACAATGTTCAGTGACATTGGTCACACTCTTCATATTGAATTAACATTCTTGTTCTTTCTATTCTAGGTGTTTCCTTTCTTTTTACTTAATCTCTCTGCCACAACCCTCTCACATATATTTTGAATTATCTGTAGCCCATTTAGTTTTGTGCTGATTTTTTAAAGACTGCAATACTCAAGAATGCAATCCTTTAAGAGCTAAATTGTTATTTAGTTTAAAGATGACTTCAGGGGACAGTTTCAATTCAAGGTTTGAAGAGTAACTCAGGGTCATAGTCTCTGGGACTCTTCCAGTTAAGTAAGTCTAGATAATTAAAGAATTTTAAATTATGTTCTACAAGGTTCTCCCTTTCTATCAGCATCCTTAGGAATCATGGTGCTATGGTGCCTGCTAACCTCAAAGTCAATAGTTGAAACCACCAGCCACTCTGCAGGGGAAAGCAAAGGCTTTCTGTTTCCTTAAAGAATAGCAAGCGAGGAAACCACAGGGGGTGTTCTATACTGAGTCAAAATTGACTCCATGGCAGTGAGTTTATGTTGTTATAGAAAAAAGAACACATTTTAATGGGGGCTCTGACAGATAATATAACAATCCATAAATCATTTAGATCAAGCGAGTTTGTACATATGCTGCCACCATCATTTTCTAAACACTATCATTCTACTTGACCCCTTTGATATCAGCTCCTGTTTTTCCCTCTTTCCTCAACCCTCACACCCTTACTAAATTATATATAAATTAATATCTTTATACACACCGTCTTCTGTGTCCCTCTACTCATATTTCTGTTATTCGGCCCCTAGGCTGTGTGTGTGTGTGTTCCATTGTTATCAGTTCCCTTTTCCTCCCCTTCCCTACACAGCCACCCTGTGCCCTCATGGTATCTGAGTCAGTTCGAGTTGACTAGAGAAGCACATTCATAAACACTCATGTGTCTTAAAAAAGCTTTATATAGAAGAATAATTTTATATTAAGAAAACATCCCAGCCCAGTCCAGACCACGTACATAAGTACGAAATTAACCCATATATCCAATAACAGTGTGTACATTTTTTTCAGACTTATGCAACACATGCAATGACACCAAGTGCTGGAAGATCACAGGGCAGTCGGTGGAATGTCTTATGGACCCAGTGGAGGTGGAAAGTGGCATGGGTCTCCACATGACTCCTCCCGTTCAAGGCTCTGGCTGCCGTCAATGTAGATCCATGTATCTTGTCAGCAGGAATATCAAGTCATGGGTGTCTCTCACCCCCAGGAAAGAATACAGGAGTTGCCAGAATCCTCAAGAGAAGGCCATGCCCACATTGAGACCTCACTGGCTATGGCCTGAGTGACAGCCTGGACTCCACTCCTATGCAAGATGATGGGAGATTAAAAAGCTACCACAGTATCGCTACTCCCATTACTGTTCCTGAGGATTTTATCTGTCCTGGATTCCGTGCGTGGTTGCTATTTTTTATGATTTTACTTTCAGCATCTATCTGTGGTGTCCCTGTTCTGAATGCCCTGATGCAGTATCTGTGAGTCTCCTGTGAGCAGGGACTGTGTTCTCTACATCTGGGTCTTCTTAAAGCTTTGCAAAATGTTGTCATTTGAATAACACTCAATACATATTTGTTGAAGGAATGGCATTGCAGGTGACAGTCAGTACCTATTCTCCCATCAGTTATATGGTTGGCGGTCTTTTTACCTCTCAGACATATAGCTGAATCATTACAATGTGAGGGTCTGAGCCTGGTTATATTATGGGGACATGTAGTCAAAAGACAAAATATGTTTGCCTAAAGCACCTTTTGAGTATGATGTTTCAATAAAATAAATTGGACAGATCCTGGCAGCAGACATGTTTCAGCCGCTCACAAGGTATGTGGCTTTGGGTAGTGTACCCTAAGCTCTGAATTCAAGGTAAGTAGTTTCAATGGTCAATATGCATGTGAGAGCTGGACAGTGAGTAAGGAAAACTGAAGAAGAATCAATGCATGTGAATGATGTGCAAACAATACCGAAAGTCGTCTGGGCTGTCAGAAGAACAAGCAAATCCCTCTTGGAGGAAGCACGGCCAGAATGCCCCTTAGAAGTGAGGATGGCAAGTCTTCATCTCACATCCATTGGACATGCTATCAGGAGAGACTGGTTCTTAAGAAAGGACATAATGCTTGTTAAAGTACAGGGGCAGCAAGAGGGAAGAAGACCCTTGATAAGATGGATGTCCACAGTGGCTACAGCACTGGGCTCAACATGGACCAACGACTGTGGTGATGACACAAGAGCAGGCAGGGTTTCATTCCGTTGTACAGTTCCGGTCTCTGGTACAAAGGAAAATAAGTTGCCCTATTCTGTGGGGTCGAGGCTATTGTGCCTGCTGTGTATTTTGTCCTAAGGATTTGCAGTGTTGTTCTTTAAACAGTGTTGTTGTTATTAGCTGCTTTTCGGTCCATTTTGACTCATAGCGACCCCCATGCATTTCAGAGTAGAACTGTTCCATAGGGTTTTTAAGGCTGTGACCTTTTGGAAGCAGATATTCAGGCCTACCTTCCTTAGGCACCTCTTGGATTCTGGGTGGGATTTAACTGCCGACCTCCTGGGTGCTAGTCAAACACTACCCAGGGAGTCCTCCCACTGAATAGTGTGAGTGTATTCCCACCTAGGGTGCTCCTCTTCCAGTACTTGTTTGGACGGTATTCTCTTTTGGTCCATAGGGTTCCATGGACTCATTTTCAGTAGTACATCATCAGGTCTTTCTTCCCAGTGTGTCCTAGCTTGGATGCTCTGGTGAAGCGTGTCCAGAGTGGCTTGCTCTGGTTATAATCGTAGCTGGTGACACCGCTTACAGCAATCACAGCTAGAGACAAATGACAACATGATGACAAACTGACAGATGGGAGGTATCCTAGGGAAGGAATGATCAACACAACACAACCTGAGTGGAAATCGAGCTACGGAGTCTCTGAGAGTCCAGGCTCTTCATCCTGGCACAGCCTGGGGCAGGGCCTGGAGCCAGGAACTGTGGCTGCTGGGGTGAGGACCCCCAGCTTCCCCACCTGGCATTCCCTCCCCAAACACAGCTGGCAGCCTGTGGGAATTGTCTTTCCCCTTGCACATGACAGCACTGACGAGCATAACGCAACCCTGCTGGTGGTTAATGACTGGTGACATTATGAGGCCGCTGCCCACCTTTGGTTGGGGGAATTTGCCAATGCTCGGAAGTTGTTGGGCTCTAACGAAATGCAACCCCTGCAAGCAAGCACTGAGTCAAGTGCACGAGGTGTGGGGCACTCTGACATCCCCGCGTGACCGTGAAAAGCAGGCTGCGGAGCAGTGGTGGCTGCTGAGGCTCCTTTCTCCTGGCAATACTGGCGTGCTGAAATGGTGGGCTGATTTGCCATGGAAAGCAGGGTTTCATGGGAACTTGAGGATTAAGAATCCACATGCCTGCAATCAATATTGTATGTTCATCGTATAATTTACTTTGAAAGGGAGACGACACAGTTCTCCGAATTTTTGGGTGAAGTAAACCACTTTTCCAAAGGAGTAAGTGGATTTCTGTGTGTATAAATCATGCCCAGCACTTGGGAGTGCAGAGGAGGATATGGGAGGATGGTAAAGAAGAGCAGCAGGAGAGGACCTGAAGACCTCCTGTTTCCTCAGGGTCAGGGGCCAGGCAAAACCAATGTCCCTGGAACACCACTGTCTCTCTGGAATGGTATTAGCACAGCTTGTTCTTTGCATACTGTACTGAGTTCATTCTGACTCGCAGCGCCCCTGTAGGGAAGAATAAACATGCCCCAATGAGTCTCTGAGACTATAATTCTTTACTCAAATAGAAAGCCTCATCTTTTTTCCATGGAGGAACTGGTGGATTCAGAACTGCTGACCTCGTGGTTAGCAGGCCAACACCGAACCTACTATACCACCAGGACATTTCTGTTTAGCCTAGAGACTTTCAAATGGATAGAACAAGACCCATCCCAACCCTGTTCACGGCTATCAACCCCCCTTTCTTTGAAGTCCCCACTACATTCTGTGAAGTTCACCACTTTCTGTGTGTGTGTGTGTGTGTCTGTGTGTGTGTGTGTCTCTGTGTGTGAGAGAGAGTTATAAAAACAGGAACTTTGACCTCCTTTTAGAACTCTTGCAATTCCAGGGCTTGCTCAACAAAGCACGAATCCCCAGTGTCTTCAACCTGACTTGTCCCATGTGGAAATACACATTGGGGTTCCAGACACACTGAGCTAATGAGTGAGTGGACACTACTGTGCTATCTAAACAAACCCTGTGTGACAGGGCTGCACCTGCCTTACTTAATTGAATAACCAGGACCGTTTTCTAAAATAGGTAATATCAACTTAATCTCCCTGCCATCGAGTCACTGCTGATGCATAGCGACCTTGTAGGACAGGGGAGAATTGCCCCCATGAGTTTCTGAGCCTGTAACTCTTGACAGGAGTAGAAAGCCTCATCTTTCCCTCACTGAGTGCTGCTGTTTTCGAACTGCTGAGTTTAAGGTTAGGGACACAATGTGTAACCCACTACACCACCAGGAGATGCTTGTGTCAACTTTCTATATACGAAAAGGAAATGTCGCCAGGTCCGATGCCATCTTCATGGTCACTGCTGTATGTGAGTCCAAAGTTGTGGGCCAATACATCTCAAGGAGAATCGCCTGCATATCCAATGACACATCCCCGCACAAAACCCGATTTCCTTTTCTACTGATCAGCCTTGCTTAATGACTTGGCCAAAGTGAGCAAGCATAAATCCTCCCAGCCTCCCTTGCCAGGCACAGTGTGGTTTCCGAGAGCAGTGTTTCTTCTACAATGGGAGTGCTCATGCTTTTGCCACACTGGGCAGATTCTATGAATATTTTGACTTTTTTTTTAAACTTATTTGATCATAGAGCATGTTTCCCTTTTCTCTTTGTATGAGATGACAAAATTTCACTCACTTCCTAGTCATCCAAGGAAAGAGTAAACTTCCCTGCCCTGCCAGTGAAGGGCTTGGCCAATAGAATAAAAGTGGAAGGAGTTGTGTGCCACTCTAGATCAGAGGTTTTAAGAGAAATGGTCCTTTTGTTGCTTACCTATCCTTCAAGAGGCAGGAACCCTGGTAATATAGTGGTTATGTGTTGGGCTCTTAACCTCATGGGTCACATGCATGCAAGTCTTTCAATTTCAAAGCCTGATTGTTCCCCTGCACAAAGCTAACAGAGATAAGCAACAACTGCTTATAGGCTGGAAAGATTGCCCGAACATAGTGTACTTTGGGGATTTCTTACTGCCAGGAGAAATACATTCGATGTGGCAGGTGACGGTCCTAGTATCTCTCAGCTGCCAATCAGAGGCAGGTTCTGATCCTTCAGTCAGGGCCACTGGAGGAAGTGGCTCATGGTGCTGCTGCCATAGTCCATCCCAGGTCAAGCCCTCTGAGGTGCTGGGTTACAGAGTTTTGGATTGGCACTCAGTGAGGGCTGCTTCAAAGCTCTTTCCTTTCTTAAACTTGCTCCTGCAACCACATTCTTTCTGAAGGTCCTTGTCAGTAAGCCGAAATCCCAACCAATTTTCTAAGTCAGGACAAAATGCAAAGTTGATGGTACCGAGAGACATTAAACCACCTACAACCTTTTAGACCATGTCAACAGATCATCTGTAGCCTCAACTGCAGAAACATTTCACTAAATCCTCTCTGTTTCTCCACAAAGATTAGGAATGCCCTTCTATCTTTTAAAAACAGATATTGGTCTGGCACCACTTCGGTTCCAGCTGAGGTAGTGGATTCACCTGAGCTAAGCTCTAGAGAGGATCACTTAATCTTCATTCAAGATATATGTCATGAGGACTGTAGATCATGCAGGGACTGCACAATCCCTCTGTGTCGGCAGCGGCTGCATCACGGTCTAGCCCATTGGGAAGACAGACGGACCCATGGCAATTATAAGGCAAGATGCTGAGGGTGCTGGGGTGGTCTAGGGATACAGGAAAGGAAATATTGGGCATGGAGGCAATTATGAAGGGTTCTTTTTTCCCATGGACCAAACCCATGCCAGTTGCCATGAAGTTAACTCTGATTCATAGGGACTCCTTCGGGCCAGAGTAGAACGACATTCTGTTGTTTTTTTCTATAACTGATTTTGTTGTTGTTGTTTGAAATGCAGCACCAGGCCTTTCTTCAGAGACACTTCTGGCTGGGCTTGAAGCTCCAACCTATGTGTTAGTAGCCCAGTATGTTAGCCAACTGCACTACCCAGGGACTCCTCCATGTGACTAAAGAATGACTTAAGGACTTCCCCCACAGACCCAAACCAAAACCAAATCCACTGCCATGGGGTTGACCTCATATATGGCACAATAGACTGGCTCTGCGGATTTTCAGAATTGCACATCTTTACTGGAGCAGAAAACCCTCATCTTTCTCCCAAGGAGTAGCTGGTGGGTTTGAACCATTAACTTTGCCATTAGCAGCAGCCCAACTCTTAACCCATTATACCACCAAGAGTGGTTCAATTTGGAAAAATAGTATGTGATCACCTATCTATGAAGGGAAACCCCTCTCATAGAGTGCACTTACACAAATGAGAAAGAAATGAGTCCCCAAATGCCCGTCTTAATCAACAATCTGGGGAAGGGTGTTCTGGGAAGCAGCTTTCAAATGTTCCTGGAGATTTTAAAATTAATCAACCTAATCCCTGTTTTAAAGAGCCCTGGTGGTACAATGGCTAAGGACTGGGTGGCTAAACAAAAGGCTGGTAGTTTGAACCTACCCATGGGCTCTAAAGGGGAAAAGACCTGATGAGCTGGTCCCATAACGATCTCAGCCTAGGACACCTTTGGGTGCAGTTCTACTCTGTCCAGTAGGGTCACTATGAGCTGACATCAACTTAAAGACACACAGCACGTTTGACTCTGCGTTATTTGTTGATAGAGTTTGTGCAGAGCATTCTGAGTAGAAAACAGACTCGGGCATCTGACATCAACAAGCAACAGTCTCTTTCCTTGAGAAAGACTGTGGAAAGGGATGAGGAGGGAGCTTCCAAAAGCGTGTGGAAAATGATATGAAAAAATAATGGAACTTTGCCATGAGCTTTTTGAAGCTCTCTTCATGAGAGCTAGTCCTCCATGGAGGTTTCTAGAAAAGTGAAACATGAAGGAAGAGGCTGGTAAGTCCCACTGAACAATTCCAGGGGAGATTGGGTCTTGACTCAGAGTACTTGAGCATTCTGGCTTATTCCTCCAAATAGCAAATCAGACTAGACCAGGTTCTGAGACTCAGGGAAGGCAAATAAGACACACCAGGCCCATGATTCAGACTTATGGGGAAAGTCACACTGGAGAGGGAAGGCCTCTTTACCTTGTGTGCCTGACAAGTGTCTCATTTGCCTCATCTAAAACCCAGCCCTGGAAAAAAAGCTAACAGTACCAGCTTCAAACTTGTGTTTGAATCTTGTCTCTGTCACTTATTAACTTAGCCACCTTAAATCCCTTCCTCTAGTTTTCCATCTGTAAATGAAGCACAGTTCCAATCATAGGGCCTTCAGTAAATGGCTATTATTAGCTAGGCATGCACTCCTGTGTTCTAGGCGAGAGTTCTCAGCCAGGTTTTTGTGGGAGCTTGTTCTTCAGGGTATTGTCATAGATGAGTGTGTCACCCAGATTCCTCTCAGGGCCAAGAGACTGATTTCCCCAGCTGCTGAGAGAGCCACTGATAGAAAAGGTCCCAGCTGTCTGGCCCCTATCGGGATTGCCTCAGCTGATGAGAGCTCATCCATGGTCTGCTCCTTCCCAAACTAACCTTCATCCAACGACTTGTCAATGTAGGGGTATAAATGGCATAGTGGAGGCATTTGACCCCCCTGTAACTTCACAAAAGGCAATGGAGGAAAATCAAGATAAACAGCCCAAGGCTGATTCCTATGAGACAGAGATCAAAATGCCTCCACCCTCCTTTCTTTTCACAGTTTCTGACACCAACCATCCGTACCATGACACTCTCTTCTTCTCTGCTGGGTTTGATAATCCTTAAGTGGCAATGGCCACACAGAACTCGCAAACAATACTTATTTTTCTGGGGTTAATTGGGGCCCTAGCAGGTGACAATTCAGGATCAGAAATGACTGGGGATATAGTTCTTCAGTCAGGACAGTCTCTTCCCAGTGGTGTCCAGAGGCAGAACTTTTTCTGGTCCTTGGCCTGTGCCCTGCAGCTCCTTGACCTCTGCTCTGCTTGGGACCGTGTGCAAAGTTCTTTCAGCTCTGCTGATAGGTGCGTTGAGGCAGCCCACTTTGTCTGGAAGCCTTGACCCAAAACACTCAGCTTTCTCATTCTGTGTGCTGGCGAGCTCCCTGTTCTGGGGTCTTGGTGCTGCTGCCTCTGCTTCCATGAGCTATTTATCTGCCACTGTTTTTCAGTGTCTCCTGATGCATCCAGTGTGAGGGATCTCTGTCTCCTGGACAGAGGTGGTGCTCAGAGTAATAATCCTGGGTCCAAAGAGCTCACTCCACTGCTGGCTCGTCTTTCTCGGTGCTCTTGAAACTCCACTTTCTGTTTCTGAGTTAACTCACCCAGGATGACCATACCGACCAATCCCCACATTAGGGGTCTACAGGTCTTATTTGAATGGTCTCACCTCTTCGAGGATGCCATGCACTTTACTGATATTATTAGCATGCTATCTACTTCCCTCGGTGGCATAGTTCCACCCTGTCATTGGTAGGCGTTACAAAGACTATAGCTAGAGGAGAACTAGTAAGCAATTTGCTGCAACACATTAGGCTACAAAGTCCCAGGCTACTGGTCACCACTTGGCCAGGTCCCAGTTACAGAGCTCCCTGTGATGGCTCCTTTTGCATATCAATGTGGCGAGGCTATGGTGCCCAGTTTTTTGGTCAAACAAGCATTCATCTATTTGCTCTTGCTTTTTAAACATTTTATTAGGGGCTCATACCACTCTTATCACAATCCATACATATACATACATCAATTTTATAAAGCACATCTGTACATTCTTTGCCCTAATCACTCTCAAAGCATTTGCTCTCCACTTAAGCCCTCCGCATCAGGTCCTCTTTTTTTGTCCCCGCTCCCCATCCCTCATGAACTCTTGATAATCCACAGATTGTTATTTTGTCATCTCTTGCCCTTTCCGGAGACTCCCTTCCCCCCTTCTCTGCCGTCCATCTCCCAGGGAGGAGGTCACATGTGGATCCTTGTAATCAGTTACCCCTTTCCAACCCACTCACCCTCCACTCTCCCAGTATCACCCCTCACACCCCTGGTCCTGATGGTATCATCCACCCTGGATTCCCTGTGCCTCCAGCTTCCATATGCACCAGTGTACAGCCTCTGCCCTATCCAGTCCTGCAAGGTAGAATTTGGATCCTAGTAGTTGGGGAGAGGAAGCATCCAGGATCTGGGGGAAAGCTGTGTTCTTCATCGGTAATACATCGCACCCTGACTGACCCATCTCCTCTCCTAAAGCCCTCTATGAGGGGATCTCCAGTGGTCGACATTTGGGCCTCTGGTCTCCACTCTGCACTTCCCCCTTCATTCTCTATGGTATATATATATACCCATATACACACAGATATATATATATATATATTCTTTTATTTTTGCATGATGCCTTATACATGGTCCCTTTGGCACCTCGTGATCGCACCGGCTGGTGTGCTTCTTCCAGGTGGGCTTTATTGCTTCTGAGCTAGATGGCCGCTTGTTCACCTCATCTATTTGCTCTTATGAAGGAGTTGGTCTCAAGCAAAATAGAATACCTTCCATAATGTGGGAAGGGGTAAACCTATCAGCCAAAGGCCTTCAGCGCAGAAAGGGAGTTTCCCTAGGGTGTGTTCTGACCATTCTTATTCTTGTCTTTTCCCATCACCTAACCTATGGATTTTAGGATGAACATCTACAGAGCTCTTTAGGCTATTGCCTGACCTCTGAATTTGGAACTTGCCATTCCCCTATGTGAGCCAATTCCTAGAAATAAGCCTCACTCTCTGGGGCACTGGTGTCGTAGTGGGTGGCCCATTGGGCATCCAACAGCCAGGACATCAGTTTGAAAACACCAAGGGCTCCTTGAGGGAAAGATGAAGCTTCATAATCTCCTGAAGAGTTACAGTCTCCAATGCCCAAAAGGTCAGTTCTATACTGTTTTACACAGTCACTTTGAGTCCACCTTGATGGCAATGAGTGGCTGGTGCAGTGGTTAACCATAGGAGCCCTGGTGGATATATCGATATCTCCAGTTACAGCTATATAACTGGTTTGGTTTCTCTAGGGAACACTGACTATGACACTCTCCATAGGCAGGGCTGAGACTTCTGTTGAGATTTCCCTCTTGTACCCTTCCTGGATTCCCCCCACAGGTGCTTATTCCCTGAGCATTCCTCAATAAATGTCAGGAATCCAGAGCTAATTCCATCACAGTGTCTCCTTCTTGCAGGGAGTCTGAATGGCTTCCGGGGAGTATGAACTGCAGTCTCCATCCAACTTCCTCCTTCTATTTCTATGATCTGGATCTTATTTGGGGCTCATTTGGTTGTAAACAGGCAAAGAGACCAATACTTGGAAGAGAGAATCCTAGGAAAATGGAAAGGTGGGGAGAACAAGAGGACAGCTGGCTCTGTCGACCGTTCCTGACCACCACTGGCATGTTCCTGTGTTCTTTGTGTCTGTCTCTCAGGGCACATGCTGTAATCTCGCAACATAGACAGCCTCCTCCACGTGGCGGGACATGTGCTTCTGAATTATGCTTCTTAGATGCCAGGCCACTTGCAAAAGCGGGACTTTCTTTTTCGTTTTTTGTTTGGAAATGCTCCAGAAAAAGCATCTAGTTGACCCATCTTATGTCAGTGTCTCCACTGGGCCAATGAAAACAGCCTTGTGACCTTATTGAAATGTGGTGTCTTCCCCAGGGAACTGATATTTCAGCCAGTGAGGTAGTTCACAGGGACAGATAAGAAAGGGGGTTGGGACAGATTAAAATAATAATAATGTCTATTTGCAAAGAATAGGGCCTTGTTATTTTTCGGATGCCCCCCATCTGAACACCCTACCACTGAATATAGGCAGGAGGTAGGGCCCACCTGTCACTCAAGCAGCTAAAAATGTACAGCACTTGCTGTAGCAGCTGCTAATGTGCCCATGTATTAGCACTTGGCACCCACCACTCCCATAAATGCCAATGGTCTCACAGGAAGCACATGTAACTCCCCACACAGGGAACAGTCATTGAGCAGACAAGGAAGTTGACATCCTCCAGGACCTAATGCCACTTTAACCAATGACACATGAGGATAGGTGGAGCCACACTCCAGTTCCCTCAGCCTTTGGGTGGGACAACTACAAGAGGATTTATACTGTCTCTGGGAACCTACTCAATGACATTTCTTTATCGGCCTCTTCCCTTTGCTCTATCAGTATTACCCTTCTCCACTGGTCCTTCCTTGAGGCAACTCCCAAGGAAACAATAGTCTAGCTGCCATTCCAATTCTAGTGGATTCCAATTCTTGGTGATCGCATTCATGTGAGTCAATCAGAACTGTGCTTTCTGCAGATTCTTTCTCTCCCCTTTTTAAGAGTAGTTTTAAGGACACTGTGAAAGCTTCCCACCATCCAGTTCCAGAACATTTTCATCGACCCTGCAGCCATTAAGCAGTCATTCCCCATTGCCCCTCCCACCCCACCCTGGGAAACCACCAATCTACTCTATGGCTCTACGGGATTTACCTGTCCAGCATTTTTCCTCTAAATGGACTCACAATACATGGCATTTGGTGTTTGGCATCTTTCACTTCATGTCTTGCGTTCACCTGTGTTACAGAGTCTGTCCGAATCAAAGGCCTTAGTTTTCTTGTGGCAGACTATATGTATACCCCACTCTGTGTAGATCATATTTTTTCTATTCTTCTACTGATGGGTATTGTTGGCTTATTGTTTACCTTTTGCCCATAGTGATTAGTGCGGCATCCATCTGGGTACTCGTCTTTCATTCTTTTAGATATGCACTTGGGAATGGACACCCTGGATCAGCTGGCAAGGGTTCATGACCAAGTGGGTTATGTTGGGCTGCTAACCATAAGGCCAGCATTTTGGACCCTTTAGCTACTGCGAGATAGAAATGCTCTCATAATGATCCACAGCCCCCCAGACCCACCAGCCGCAGTTCTACTCTGTCCTTTTGGGTTGCTGTGAGTCAGAATCAACTCGATGGCAGGGGTAGTGATGAAGCCAGCGACTTGAGAGTGGAACCAGGGACCGTGGAGAATTCTGGCAGTAGCCATGGTGTCCTCACTACCCAGATGCCAGCAGCCACCAGTGAACAAAGGAGGCACAAGCAACATTCTCGCTGACTTCATGCTGGTGACCCAGCTGCCCCTGCTTCCTCAAATGCCATTTCCTCAGCTTTACTGGCAAGGGGGTGTACTCCCTATTATCATGTCACCAACTCTTTCAATGGTCCACCTAGCCAGGTGTGATTCCAGACACTGTGCAGCCACCATCAGCGCAGGTGGCTGCCCACCTCATTTGTACACATGCAAAGAATGTGATCATTCTAGGCACTGGTGTCCTTAGTCATCCTGGTTGGTATATTTACATCCTTGAGGAGCTGGGTCAGTGAGCAAGCGCTTCTCAAGGTGCCCATATGATCTGTTTACTGAGAGTACCAGCCCAAGGATCTGACTTGCCACCCACAATGAACGCACCTCTGAGGCAAAGGGGAAGGCTTCTTTCTAACTGGGAGACCAGCAGGTCTTCTGCAGACATCACTGCCCTGCAGCACTCTGATCCGAGGCCTTTCATATTCCAAAGAGCAGCATTAAGATTCCCATCTGCCACCCAGTCAGACTCACATGTGCGAATTCTCTTTTCAGAGCAAGACAGCCAATGCAGTGAGCTGGGTAAAGGGGCAGTCTCACTCTGAGGAGACTCAGCCAAGAGTGTAGGGACAGGGAGTGAAATGTGCAGCTTCCAGCTGCCACCCAAGCCTCCTTAGTGCAGTGGCATGAGAGCAAAGAGATAGTCCTTTGTGACTCTTTGACCTCCTTCCTGGCCTTGGTGGAATTAACACTGCTCAGTGCCAATCTCTTCTGAATATATGGAAAAGATAGCTCAGAAAAGAATAGAGTTAAATAAGAGCAGGACAGAGTAAGGTGGCTTCATGGTGTTGCATTTGTGTGTCTCAGAGCCCATCCTGGCTCACAGTGACCTCTGTGACAGAGAAGAACTGTTCCACAGATTTTTCTAGGCAGAATTTTAGGGAAATGTACCTAGCAGCACAGTGGTTGCATGTGCGGCTGTAACAGAGAGACTGGCAGTTTGAACTCACTGATCCCCATTGAGAGAGTGAAGACGTGACTGCCTGCTCCCATGAAGACTCCTATCCTGTTGTTGTCTGTCCATTTGTGGTGCTGTGGTGAGTTGTGTGTTACTGTGATGCTGGAAGCCACGTGACTGGTATTTCAAATGCCAGCAGGGTTACCCGAAGTGAAGAGGTGTCAGGGAAACTTCCAGGCTAAGAACAGAATACAAAGAAGGGTTCCACTGCCCACTTCAGAGGAAGTAGCCGCTGAAAACCCTTACACTATAGCACAGTGTGCCTTTCCTTCCCGTCACAGGGAGTCAGAATCGCCTCAATGGCACATAACAACCAACAACACCTTTGAGGAGGGAAATCTCCTTCACAAAAGTTCAAATTCTTTAACAAAATATTTTGTTCATTCACATTTTTAATTATGCATAAATTTATGTCTACTTGCATTACATCTCATAAAAAGGCATAAGAATTGTTTTTGCACTGTTTAAAACTAAATAGAAGATAGTGAAGGTGAAAAATAGTTTTCGTGAATGTTGCTTTGAAATACAAATGGCATTGTCCTAAGAAATATAAATGAGTTAATTTTTTTAAATCATTTTATTAGGGGCACATACAACTCTTATCACAATCCATACATACATCAGTTGTGGAAAGCACATCCGTACATTCATTGCCCTCATCATTCTCAAAACATTTGCTCTCCACTTAAGGCCTTGGCATCATGTCCTCATTTTTCTCCGCCCTCCCTGTTCCCCCCTCACTCATGAACCCTTGATAATTTGTCAGATCTTACATTTTTTGTCTCCCTTCACCCACTTTTCTGTTGTCCATCCTCCAGGGAGGAAGTTATATGTAGATCCTTGTAACTGAGGTCTCAGAGCAGCTGGGTGTGATGCAGGGGAGGCTCTGGAAGCAGCTGAAGACACTGTGGGAGTTGGCAGCCCAACAGTGAGGGTCACTGCATCCGGGGGTACGAGAAAACTGGCTGGGGTTGCTTATTCCCCTAGATGCTACCCCTGCCTTGAAGAGAACCGTGACAGAGGCCTGTAGACATGTGTCAGGAAAAGATGAGTCCTTCACTGTTTCCTCTTCCCACAAACCTTTGAGGAGAGCCTGCAGGGCAGGGGCTCGGCTCCCTGGATCCAGTCACCTGCCCTTCCCCACAGCCACACCCTCGCCAGCCCCAACTCCCCCTGCCCTGGGTTTGCTTCTTGAATCCAGAGGAGCAGCCTGGGCAAAGACCATGAAGAACCTTGTCCTTCCGGCAGCCCCTTTGATTGGGTCCCTTGTCCTGCAGAGTGTGGACACATGCACACTAACTGTTGGGGGACTCAGCTGTCACCACAGGGGCCAGGATCTGAAGAGGATGCTGGCACTGCAGGGCTTCCTGAGGGAAGCCGAGGACTTGCAGAGCTGGCTGAGCAGCCAGCAGCTGGTGGCCAGAGGAGAGAGGACTATGAGCACACCCTAGTGAGGAAGGGGCTAGGGGCAAGGAAGGTGCCCTGGAGCCGAAGGAAGACGGGTGGTGGAGGGGGGGCTGCATGCACAAGGGACTGATGGGGAACATCAGTCTGGACTGAGGACAGCTGTGGCTTCCTATTCCCCTCTCTGCGTAGAGGGGCAAGTTCTGTGGATGTCCAGTCTTGCCCTGCCCAGTCACTCACTGAGGTGTCTCACAACCACACCAGCCAGTGCCCCCTGGGACCCTTCTCCTCTCTTCTCAGCTCCTCTTAACCAAGTTTGCAATGTTTCAGCACCAAGTGAAGATGGGTGGCCACCAGGGGGCAGCCTGCCCCACTAGCGGAGAGCCTGCTGGAGTGGCGGCCCAGCACTGCCCCCAGGGCCCAGCAGTGGTGACAGGACCTACAGTGAGTACCAGCAGCCTGGAGCAGGGGTGAGTTTGGGGGAGGTGCTGGGCATGGGCTGGACGGGCTTCCAGGGAGACCCTTGCTGTGCTGCGGCTCTGCCAAACCCCTGAGAAGTGAACTGGCTTTCTGTGTGCCCACATTGGGGGCCCGGGCCACGTGTTCCAGGAAGCAACTTGTGCAGCCTGTAGCTTGGGACCCCTTACTTAAGCTGAGAGGCCATGTCAGATGACCTTCAGCAAAGCTCAGCCTTTGAGTTCTGGGCTTCTGGCTTCAGGGCACGGTGAGGGCAGCTGCTGGTTCTGGCCCAGCTGCAAGCAGCCTGGCTGTACCTGGCCCTTCTTGGGACTCCAGATAGCACTGGGGAAACTGGGTGCACCGAGAGGCTGGGTTACTTGCTAGAGACCACAGCTAATTAGCAGTGAAGTTGAGACCCATATGGCCCTCACCGTAAAAAGGAAGTGTTTTCTGCCCTGGTGACCCTTGGCCTTCCCTGAGGTCAAGGGTGACCATAGCAGCCACATGAAGAGTGTCAGAAGCAGGGCACAGTGACTGCCTCAACCTCCCCACTCTCCCCTGCCGGGGCTCTTCCAGTCTTGGCCTAGTGCCTCTATTGCTGGGGAGCAGACTGGAGAGTCCCCCACCCCTGCAGGACCCACAACCTTCCTATCAGTGCCAGCGGATCTGAGAAGGCACAGTCTGGCAGGGTATGACCAGGCTCCCTGGAAATGGTCCCATTGAAGATCTGGAGAGCAGACCGATTGTTTTCCTTTGATTGTGTTACAGACACCTTACAGGAGAGAAGGACGTTTATAGATCACTGTCTACAGTTTCTGACCTTCAAAGCACTCAAATCATTGCCATCGAGTCGATTTCTATCATCGAGGCCCTGTAGGACAGCACACGACGGCCTCTGTGTCGCTGAGGCTGTCACTATGGGAGCAGACAGCCGAGCCGCGTCTTTGTGATGGGTTTCAGACCACTAACCTTGCCATGAGCAGCAGCCCAAGGCATGCCTTTTTCTGACCTTGGGTTTGACTAATATATATATATACACACATATAAATGAATTTTAATATAGAGGGTTTTGTTTTTAGTGGAAACATGCAGAGCAGTTTAACAATTTATACACATTTTGTTTGCAGCCCTCATAATATAACACAGCACTCTTCTTGCCTTCTCCCTGGCCCCTCCCTCCCTCCTGAACTTTGAGGGCAAATGCTCCCCTTTGCTCTGGGAAGCACTTGCCTCACAGGTGCCATGCGTTCACTTTATCAGCTCGACTATTGCTTGGGCAGGGGTGATTCCCGGAGCTGGGCTCTGTTTTGAATTTGAAGGGCCCTGGTCTCGGGGTTCCAGCAGTCCCTGTCAAACTTGTAATGCCCTCTCTTCATGAAGTCACCTTCCATTGGCTTTCAAGCTGTGCACAAGTTGCCAGTTTGAGCTCAACCAGAGCAGTTTGAGGGGGTGGCTGGGCACCATCTAACTCTCCTGGTCTCCAGGACAAGGATGGAGGGCTGTGGTGTTGGTGGTCCGTTAGTCCTGTGGACTGCTTTACTTCAGTTTTTTATTTTCTTCACTCGTCAACTCCAGATGGGGAGAGAGGGGATCCTAGTTGCTAGAGGTGGCTTTGCAATGGAGACAAACATTTTATACTAAAGTGAGATTCTTACGTGACATTTGCGTGACTGCAGCAGCCCCTGCTCATCTTCCTCCGTACTCACCCTAGCTGACCACCTTCCTGCCTCAGAGGATGGGGCACTCCCTCTGCCTGTCCACCCTCAGGTCCTCACTTTCAGTCCCACAGGATCCTGTGGTATCAATCCCCCCCTATCAGCCCCACCCCCAGCCTACACAAGGATTACAAACCCTTGCTCCACTCAGATTCTCTGTAGCTAGTGTGACCTCCCCTGTGTTCCTCAGAGTGTGCTCTGCACCCATGAGATTATTGATTGGTTTCCACCCATAGTGACCCTGTGTGTCCCACAGGGCTTGCTCTGGGGGCAGCTCTCAGAGGGCGAAACCAGGAAGAGGAGGGGAGGGAGCAGTTGGGCAGAAGAAGCTGTGATGGACCCCACAGAGCCAGACTGCCCATGGAGGACAGGACCCTGTGGCTGTTTCCCCGAAGGGGTGCCCCTCAGGGTAGATCAATGCTCTGGAGACCCCACCACAGGTGGAGGCCCCTCGACCCCTCCTCAGTCCCGCACTCCACACCCTCACCTACATTTGGAGCTGGGTGAGCTTCTCCTCATGGGCCGCCAGCTGCCTTTCCAAGTCCTGGTGCCAGGCATGTGGCCCTCTAAGGGGCGGATCCCTGCTCACTCCACAGTCAGGGTCTAGCAGGAGGTCCTCTCAGGAGGCCAGCCAGACCTTGGCCTGACCCAGCATTCCACGCAGCTCCTCCTAGTCCTGGCTCACCTGGCAGTGCTCCTGGTGAAGGGCCTAGGCCGTCCGGAGCTCCTGCAGCTGCCTGTCCAGCTCCCGGAGACACTGTGACCTGGGGGGCAGAGGGCTGTTGGGAGGGGCGCAGGGTGTCGCCTGGGTGGGGCAGGGCTGGGTTACCATGGAGCAGGGAGCAGCAGGAAAGGGAGCTCTGGCCACGCACCACCCTGGCCCTAGCCCTCAGCGCGCACATCTCTGGGGCCATGACGTGGCTGGTGTCCAGCAGCTGCTACCCCGCCGGCCGCACTGCCTGGGCTCTCAGGCAGAGCTCCTGCCCCAGTGTCTCCTTGGCCCCAGCTGGCCCTTCTGAGGATATAGACTAGTGCCTGCTTCTCTTGAGCCCGAGTACTGGGTGGGGGACAGGGCATGGGAACAGGTCTCAGGGCCAGAGGGCAGAACAGGGAGGAGGCAGGGAAGAGCTGGGTGCCCCCACCCGCATGGAACAGAGCGAGCCCCCATCCAGGTGGGGTGGCACATACAGCAGTTCCTGGCAGTGCCTGAGGAAGGTGTTGCCATGGGCTACCCACTCCAGCTGCTGGCCCTTCTCCCAGGCCTTCATGTTCACGTGACCCAGGCCTCCAGCACCTCAGCCAGCTGCCCGGCCAGGCCCTCCTTGACCGCAGGGTGTACCTGGATGGCCTCCATCCCCATCTGAACCACCACCTCGTCCACAGCCACCAGCTCCCTCTGCAGCTGGCAGAGAGCAGGCTGAATGCTCCTCCACCCAGGACTCTGCAGGCCATCCTGGCTGTACCCCAGCCTAGGTCAAGCCCAGGCCCGTCACCCCCCATCCCAGAGGGGGAAGGGGCGGGCTGCAGTCCTGCCTGGGGTCAGCTGGGGGTGAGGGTTCCTCATCCATCCATTGCCTACAGAAGAGGGGTTCTTGCGGGGGGAGGGACTGGGGCCCTCCCCTGCAGGAGGCGGTGCTGGCGCTGCAGGACCTCCACAGACACCAGGTCGTGGCCAAGGACAGCACCCTCCACCAGGACCACCTTCTGCATGTGGCCCCACAGCTCGAGCGCCGCCTTGTGGAAGTCGAGGGCACAGCGGGAAGGAGGGCCAGCAACTTTCTCCCTGAGAACAGGGCCACCTCCTTTTGAGCAAAGACTGTGGCTTGGGGATTTGTGGGGCTTTAACACGGAGGGAAATAGGACGAAGACTCTATTCCCTAACTTATAACAGGGAGAATCTGGAAAGCTGGTATTCCACGGTAGGAAAGCCTCTACTTTGGTAAGTTAGAGGTAAAGTCCAAGTACATTATCCTGCTTTAAAAATCATTCCCACGGATTCTCCGTTAACAGCTAGGCTGCCATAATGTGAGCACATGGCTGATTGTATCTCTGTGTAGAAGCAGATATGATCCTTTTGCCCTCTCTTCCCACCGTGACACCCAACCCCACTTTTAGCTTCCCCCAATGCAGGTATTAGCTTTCCTCACCTTGGTGAGCTCAAGTACAGGGGCCTTACGATAGATACCGCCCACCTTGTGACCATGTCACTACTGAAGAGGTGTGTCTCCAGGCTCCCTATACACGTCCCAAGATAGCAAAGGTTCCACTTCTCCCAGTTCCACGTGGTCCATCAAAGGAGCTGAAGTGAGCATGCCTAATAAAACATGTCTGACTCTGTATTGTATTCTCTCGCCCCTGTCTTTCCTGTCCTCTGTGACTTTACCGTGACCTTTACCTATTATCATCGCTGTACATTCGCGCCATCTGGCCCTTAGGTAGTTAGAAGATGGATGGTTTCCTCTGATCACAGCAGGTTCCTGATGATGCCCGGTGGCCACAGGCAGGGCCCGAGGGAGGCAAGGGTCTTGACACGCATGTTGGGTGGAAGGCAAAAAGATGGGGAGCCCTGAGCACATGAGGACGGCAGCTCAGGGAGCGAGTGGGCTGCCTGTCAGGGGGTCTGCCTGTAGCACCTCCAAAAGTCAGTGAGGAGAGGGCTGGCCCCGGGGCCACCCAGCCCCAGGATTTCGGTTGCAGGACCTGTCAGGTGCTCTGTGCACTGAGACACCAGATCCCGAGCAAGGAGGGTGTGGGGAGGGGAGGCAGGGAGCTCTAAGAATGGCGGTCAGCAAGAAGACCAGCAGGGCCTGTGCCCCCAACGAAACTGCGGCCTGTGCTCAGGGAGCATTGGGAGAGCCCACTTCGTGGTCATGGCACAAGGAGTGACCTGCGCTGAACGACTCCAAACTGGGGGCAGGAAGGAGCGTGGTTGGACGGGGAAGGCTGATTGATGCTGGGAGCTGGAGTCAGCCATGCCCCTTCATACAAACATGTGCACACGAGAATACACACAGAAGTATGCATGCACACACCCACATGCCCACCCCTACACATGAGCACACACACACACGCACACACATGCACACACATCTGGGGTAGGCCCCTGTGTCCCGAACCCCTTGGCTGTCACTGGCCTGTTCCTCTGGGCACCCACCTCTGTGCGGGCTTTCATTGCCTTGTCCAGCCTCACCCATGTGGCCTCAACGCCGCTCCTGTGGACTTGACTCTGGGCCATGGAGCTGGGTAGGCGAGTTCCAGGGCACCTGCCAGCTCCCTCAGGGCCTGCACCCTGGCAGCCCCACACTCTGCCCTTTCTCCCGGAAGACCTTGAACTTCTCTTCCAGCATCTGCCAATGGTGGGGCTGGAGAGGGTCAATGTGGATGGAATTCAGGCAGCTCCTAAAACTCACGAAAGGGCCAGCTGGCCCCAACAGCTCCCACATCCCTCAGCCCTGGTTCTAGAACTCTGCAGGGCATCTCCTGCCCCCTCAGCCCACCCAGCATCTACCCTACCCTCCGTTCCTCCATCCACTTTCCCAGCACGACTCACTTCCACACCCTCCAGGTCCTGCCCACACTGTCTCTGGAGAGGACCCGGGTTCAGGAAACCCAGGGCAGCCCCTGCTGTGTGCAGCCTGTGGAGGAGGCAAACCTGGGTCGGTGGATCAGGGAGCCTGGTCACAAAGCCCACTTAGCAGGGTCACTTTCCCAAGCCAGGGGCTCCCTACAACTGCAAGGGCGTTCTGGGAAGAGTTGAGCTGGGCTGAGGATGCCCTGCACAGCCCCAGGCTGACCCAGGTCACAGTACAAGCTACTGCGTTTCCAGCCCAGATGGAGCTTAGGCGAGATAACGATTTGCCCATGATCCTAGCCCAGAGGCTGGCCCGGAGTCTCAGGGGCCCTGCATTTGCTGCATGCAAGAACCATGGAGGGGTGCAGCTTCTACCTTTGAAGGGTGTGCAGTCTCCTCCAAACACACAGCATGCCTGGGTGGCACACAACGTGGCTACCTGCGGAGTGCCGGGCTTTAGAATGACCCCACCTGCTGAGTCAAGGGGATCCTCCAGAGGGTTTGCAAGCCAGTAAATCTTTCCAAGAGCAGGTAACCTCTTCTTTCTCCTGAGGAGCAGTTAGTGGGACTGAACCAGGCAACAGCCCAACACTTCCCAAGCAGGCCTCCTGGAGCATCGTTAGAGCAAGGGGTAAACTGCTAGTGATAATGGGCTCCTGGGAGGAGAGTTTGCAGAAAGGCCTGAAGCGCTGAGCAAGATCTCAGGACGGTGGCCCTCTGGGAGCTTAGGACAAGTTCTAAACCCAGCCAGGAAGCTGAAGGGCTGACCAGACAGAAGCTGAGGGGGAGGAATGAGAATGCTGGGATAACTGCTGACCCCCGGCTGGGGGCAGGGCTTCCTGGTTGGAGCTGTGGGAGCTGACTCAGGCCAGACTCCACCTGCTCTGAGATGCTGAGGCCACCCTCAAAGTTCACAGCCAACTGTCTCACGTGCTCGTCCATATCCAGGTGGGTGCCTGGGGGAGGGGGTGGCTTCGGCAAGTGCTGCCACCCCAGGCCCAGAGTCCCACCCTCAATGCCCGGGCCTTTGGCCACCATGCTGTCTCAGGAGAAAGCCACAAGCCTCCCAGATGCTGTGTCCCACTGGGTGGAGGCCCCCCTGAGGAGACATGGATCGCACCAATGAATCACACAATCTGCCTCTGACCCCTTGAGGCCTCGTCACCCCCCACTATCATCACCCCAGTGCCGCTTCCCACTCTGGACTAGAGTGCATAGGTATTAGCAAGAGATAAAACTCACAACACATGGAACCCAAGAACAGGAATGGGAATAGAGATACCAAAAGGGTAGGGGGAAGAGGGGTAGAGGATGGGAGGAAGGAGAACCGATAGCAATGAATGACATATAACTGCACACCCCTCGCAGGGAGAGGAGCAACAGAAAGCTGAGGATAAAAGAGACAATGGTCGATGTGAGATATGAAAATAATAACAATCTATAATCTATCAAGGAACCACGAGTGGGGGAGGAGGAAAAAAGGGGGAGCTGATCCCAAGGGCTCAATAGAAAGTAAATGTCTAGAAAAGAATGATGGCAATATACGTATGACTATGTCAGATACAATTGGTGTATGGATTGTAAAAAGAGTTGTAAGAGCCCCCAATAAGGACACACTGAGGATGATGAAATACACCACTGAAAACCTTATGCTAATCATTGATACACTGTCAGGTAGTGGAGGACTAGTAAAACTAGGCAGAACCTTGTCAGAGAGAGGACCAGATGACGAACACTTTTGGTCAGATTAAAGGGGAGGATCAGTGACAAAGAGCCAGGCCGTTTGCAGGATGCATGGCCACGGGAGCTGCAACGATGGGTTCAAACATCAGAAAGAAATGAGCGTGGTCCAGGACTGGCAAGCCTTTCCTTGTCCTGTACATTGAGGTTGCTTTGAAGCAGACCAACTGGACAGCACCTACCAACAAGACCAACCGAGGAAGAGGAAGCCACTATGGTCCCAGAAACAGACATCACTAGGACGTGTCAGGAGACTTTTATAAAGGTAACCAATGGCCTGGCCCTTCATCACAGAAAGCTGGGGAGGCACCATTGTCCTGGTTTACCAGACGTTCCCCAGATAAATTACTGTCCAGCTGCCCATAGGAACGGGAAATACCTATAGACATGACGGAAGGGAGGTTCACTCCGCTATGGGAATGTGCTAATCTGTGCACTGAAATGTTGAAATCCACAGACACACGTGTATAAAAGAGAGTTGTAATTAAATATTAAATGCACATCAAGAAAACTTCCCTAAAAGATCTTTTTAATCTCATAAGCCCACCATTATGCCATAGCCCCCCCAGAATTCACAACCATCTACAAAGGAGATGGAAATGAGGCTGACTGCTATTAAGAGCAAAGTCAGAGAAAGCAAAATAATCTCATGTTTGGTGGGCATCTGCATATAACTGGGGAGCACCCAAAGCTGTTTCGCGTAGATAATGTGGCTTCTGCTCAGATATGTCTGAGTGTACGTGAGGTTTGGAAGGAGAAGCATTTAACTGGATAAGGCATCATCTCACTTTACTGAATTTCAAAATCAAGATGCTCAAGAACTTGCAATGCTAAAGTGACCAATGCATGAATCATTCCGCCCTTCAATTAACACCACCTGTGCAACTTGGACATTTGGCGTGATAAGCTAAGAATATGAGTGAGCATAACCTGTTGTGAAAAACAGGAAGATACAGAAAACTCCACTGTTTAATGTAATTATTGTATACGGGAACATGCAGGATGTAAAATTTCCCATCAACAACTGATGATGGAAAATGATAATGCTCCTTAACCCACCCCCCCCCAAAAAAAAAACTCATGTGGAGGCACTCTAGAAATGAAAAACGTAATCTGCGTGAGGCAACACTGAAGTCAGCCTATGAAACGCGGCATGTTAAGATTTCCTTCCCATTCAAATAGTTGAAAATCTAAGGCATGAGCTGAGAATAGTAAAACTGTTTGATGCTCCATAATCGGTGCAGGGGAAACACCAGAATAATTGCCTCTTCCTTAATATACTTGAATCTGCTGGAGTTACATTTGGAGGTGAGATATGGGAAACTGTTTGAATTACAATAGTATGGAAGTAAAAACAATTTTACACTGTGAGAAGCTCAAGTGTTTTCATTGGAATCAGTTGTCTGAATGACACCCACCTGGAGCTTTTTTTTTTTTTCTTCAGTTGTAGCTTATGATTCTGTGTCTTCTCTTCTGCAGGCTAGGTTTTCAGGGTATTGACTGCTCTTTCTAGACTTTTGACAAACCTTTAGTCTGCAGGTTTAAGGTCTGGTGCTGGCTGCACTTTTGCCTATGGGAAGGAGAGGGACACAGAATCAAAGGGTTTATTCAGATGGTCTATGTGTCCTAACGTAGAAGTCAGACAGAACAGTCTGGTTACTGTAGTTGCCATCCGCCTGGGACTGGGTTTTGCCTGCAGAAGAATGATAGGGATAAAAGTGATGCAAGCATCTTTAATATTTTGATGCGTTCAGACTCCAGCCTAGACACTGATCCTTTCTGGGGACATTATATGCAGTCTCCCCTGACTCCAAAACAGTTCTGAGGAGTCGGTGATTGTGACTGAGTAGGAGGGCTCACTGTCTAGATATCACACGTCGTAGGTTCACATGAGGGCTATTCCACATCAAGCGGTGTCTTAATGTGCCTCAATCAATTTTTCCACCCAAATCCCTAGGATTCTGAAGTTCCTAGTACCCTGTGTCCTGCAGTCCCTTTTACCCAATAACCCTGGTGTTTATACTTTATAACCACATTTTCATTTGTGGAGATTAAAAAAAATTTTGTTATTAAATAATGTGGTTTATGGAAATTGAAAAAATAAGCCATTAGAAACTTATTTGTCTGAAAAAAATAATGCCAGTTTGCAAGGAAATGTCTGGATAGGCTGAGTAGGCAATAATAGAGCCGGCTCAAAGTTGGCAGTCAAGCACTTGCTTCATTGAATGTATGTCACTATCCACAGTGTTGGAAGTAAATTGGCGTCATGAAACAGGTTCCAGAAAGGTCCCCAAATCACTATTCCAAGGATTTAAACCATACTTTCCCCATTCCATTTAACCTCCAGATCATTCAAGCTTTTAAAAAACAGGTCAATTTCACATTCAGTTCATCAGCCCACAACTCAATTGGCTCATATCAGTTCAAAGACCCAGAAAACACAATCTCTGAGTTGTTCTGTATTATAGTTATGATGAGCTGCATTATGACCATCTGCTTCTCTTTCTTTTTTTAGATAGTTTACCATAAGTATCATGCACTCATGCTATACCACACACCTCTGATGCCATTGTAGCTGTAAGTTTATATCCAATGTATTCAAGACCCACAGACTGATGATGGTGAGATATGTAAAACCAGGGGGTGGGAGTCACCCATCCAGAGATTTTTCATTTTTTTAATATTAACTAAGACACTCAATATTGGTTTCTCTTGTTAGTTTTTTAAAATTTTTAAAAAAGATGCTCAGTTACTGTTTTGTTGGGGTTTTTATATTTTGTGTTTGTTTTTATATTTACCTCTTTTGTATAGGTAGGGAATTTATAGGGAAATATGTATTGTATGGAATAAATTTTAAGAACTAAAATATATTTTATTTTAAATAAATTAACGGATCTTTGATCTTACAGCTAAATCACTGATTATATATTTGCAGAGCCGACTTAAAGGATGAAAGAAAATTCTATCAAGGGTGTTACTTTTGACTTCAAAGCCTTTTAAATAAAGTCTTTTAACTACCTGTGGAAAAAAATATAAGAAAAAAAAAAGCTAGAATCATGAGGTATTTGACTTCGTTCAGGACTGCCTCTTGACAAAATCGTCGGGATGGGATCGGACATAACTGAGAACTGAGTACCTTTCATCCAAACAGTTACTGTGGGGTAGATTCCAAGTCATGGAACTACCAGGTGTGCAGAGCCAAACTGAACCGAGTGATATAGGGCCTGCTAGGCTGTGTGAGGTTACAAAAGCAGACCACCAGGTCTGCCTTCTGAGGTACCACGATATGGGTTCAGATGATCGTTTAAGTTATGAATTGAGCACTTAACTGTTTGTGCCACCCAGAGATGGCATGGAGGAAAATAGCTTTTCACTGTTTAGTGTCTTTCCCAAACGGAAACGGGTGCTTACTTGTGTCCTGCCTTTTCTTATATTACTTGGGTTAGTCTGAGTACATTAGAGAAATAAATCCACTGAAACTGAAATGTATAAAATAGAGCTTTAGATAAAGGGTAAATGCACATGGAGAAAAAATCCCAAACCTGTGCAGCCCAAGTCTACAAGTCCAACATTAGCGCATATGTCACACCCCAATCCACTATGTCCTCCTCCATCTTAACAAACACATGCAGTGATGGTAGCTGCAGGTGGAAAGAACTGCCCATCTGGGTTTCTGAGGTTGTTAACTCTTTACTGGAATTAAAAGCGCCTTTGGTGCGCCTGGAGCGGCTGTTGTTTGTAACCACTCAGCCACGAGGGCTCCATCTCCTTGTGCAGGACTACTCGTGATTTATTATCTACTCCAATGCCGATCAAAGGGTGGTACATGGGTCGGTGATAATCTGTGACCTGTTTAAAATCTGTCCATTTGTGGCTAGGTACAGAAAGGAAGGTCAGGGTGCAGGTCACTGCTCTGTCATGTAAAGGGCAAAGCCGCAGCAGGGTTTCTAGAGTAAGGACACACTGAGGATGATGAAATACACCACTGAAAACCTTATGCTAATCATGGAACCACTGTCAGGTAGTGGAGGACTAGTAAACCAAGGCAGAACCTTGTCAGAGAGAGGGCCAGATGACGAACCCTTCTGGTCAGATTAAAGGAGAGGGCCAGTGACAAAGAGCCAGGCCGTTTGCAAGACGCATGGCCACGGGGGCTGCAAAGATGGGTTCAAACATCAGAAAGATATGAGGGTGGCCCAGGACTGGCAGACTCATAGTGACCCTATAGGACAGGGTACAACTGCCCCTGTGGGTTTCCCAGACTGTCACTCTTGACAGGAGTTGACACCCTCATATTTCTCCCAAGGAGTGGCTGGGGGTTTAAGACTACTGTCTTTGTGGTTAACAGCCCAAAAGTACCAGGGCCTCTAGAACTGCAGAATCCCAGGTCCCACCCTGAACCCACAAAATCAGAATCTGCCTCCCACCCTGATTTCCAGGAACCTGGGTAAGTGCATGCATGTGAAAGTTTAAGAAATACTGCCTTAGAAACCATTACTTTCCTGATCAACTTCCTCCTGCCAGGGGTGCAGAAATGGAATTCCATTGGGCCATGCTCCCCTAGAAGCATATTGAGGTCTCAGTGCTCCTATATCCTGCCTGTCGTCCAGATTTCCTGATTCTCACCTGGACTGTGGTCCCTACAGAAGGGTATTGGTGAGTCCTCAGTATGAACAGCCCCAAATTAGGTCTAGAGACACAGCTCCCATTTCAGAGTAGTAGAATCCACAGTTTACTGTAGAATTAATGACTTTTACTGGCTTGGGGTAGGATCTAGTGGGAAACGTGTTTCAGCAAGAGATAATATGTATTCCAGATGTACACAATGAGTTTGTCTTGAGACATATTTATGCCTGTAGTTGTTATGGAGTCTCTTTATATCCCATGCAATGTTAATCTTTTTGAAAATTTATATTTGCTTTTTATTACCCAGATATATATGTGATTTATAGCTAGGTCTGATGGATTGGAATCAGATGACCAAGCCTGGATTAACCATGGGTCCTGGTGACCATTAGTCAGTTCTTTCTGTTAATGATATTTTCACCTGAGTGAATGCATTCAAGACTTTTCTTCTCTTAAGATAAATAAGCAGGTGGGTATCATTTTGCTATGTTGGCACTTCCTTGTGCTGTTTTAAGTTCACCCAGCAATTTTTAAAAAGACAGACATATTGAAACTGTCATACACTGAATAATTCATGTGGAAAAATGGGGGGAGTGCTAAATAGAGGTGACTCGTGGTACAGTCTTATTTACTGCTTGTTAGAAGGTACTGTGATCTTGTATACATAAACACTAGAAACCAGAAGAGAGGAAATGGTGGCTCCATGGCACAATTCTCACTAGTCATGAAGGAAATTTGGGTTTGATTCTTGGCCAGTGTGCCTCCTGTTACAGCTACCACCTATCTGCTAGTGGAGGCTGGCATATTACTATGATGCTGAACAGATTTCAGCAATGGTTTCAGCCTACAGTCAGACTAGGAGGGAAGGCCTGGTGACCTCCTTTCAGACATCAGCCACTGAAAACCCCCCAGCTGACAAGGGGTCAAATCTACAACCCACTGAAGGAACGGGGCAGGACCAGTGGGCATTGTGTTCTGTAGCGCATGGAGACCGCATGAGTCAGGAGCTGACTGACTTGAAGGCAATGGGCCGCAGCACTCTCTCGGAAGGCAGTGGTTGGAACACATAGGTGTCCTTCATGTGGCCCCATGATCATCAAGCCTAAGTCACACAACCAACTCCGGGAAATGAAAGATACCCAGGGTACCAGGAATATTTGAAGACCTGGTGTAAATTGGTTCAGTCCAGGGGAGTTCTGGAAGCCACCGAGGTAAGCTTCCTGCTGAAACCACTAACTTAGCCCAGTGCAAGTGGATGGGTGTCTGCGCATGCACCCAGCCACCATTAGTGTTTTGTTGTTGTTGTTGTTGTTGCTGCTGCTCACGTCCATAGAGTCGATGCCAATTCACAGTGAGCCTATATGACAGGGTAGAATTCCCCCTGTGAGTTTCTGACACTGTGACTCTTTATGGGAGTAAAAAAAGCCTCATCTTTCTCTTGAGGAGTGGCTGGTGGTTTTGAATGGTTGATCTTGCTGTTAGTCCATTGCGTAACCAGGTGCTGTCAATTTGGTTCCAACTCATGACCACTCTATGTGCAGCAGAACAAAACAGCACGCTTCCCTGCGCCATTCTCACAGCCATTCCTACATTTGAGCCACTGTGTCAACCCAGCTTGTGGAGGTTTGTCCTCCTTTTGGCTTGGCCAAGATGCTGCCCTTCTCCAGGGACTGGTCCCTCCTGATAACACCCAAAGTACATGAAGCCAAGTGTCACCATCCTCGCTTCTAAGAATCAATCTGGCTGTAGTTCTTCCAACATAGATTTGTTTGTTCTCCTAGAAGTTCTTTGGTGTATTCAATATTGCTTACCAGGACCATATTTCAAATGCATCAATTCTTCTCTTGGGACTTCCTTATGCATTTTCCAGCTTCCACATGAAAATAATCATGCCTTGAGTCAAGATGCTCCTGGGTTCTTAAGGTGACAAATTTTCTCAATGCAATTTGTCCAGTGATTTCTTGACAGATGTTTCCATGAGCGCTGGTTGTGGATTGGTCCAAGTAAGATGAAATGCTTCACCATTTCTATCTTTTCTCTGTTTCTCATGTTGCTTATTGGTTCAGTGGTGAGGATTCTTGTTCTCTTAACCTCGAGTTGTAATCCATACTGAAGACTATCATCTTTGAACTTCATCAGTAAGTGCTTCTACTCCTCTTCCCTTGCAGCAAGCAAGGTGAGTCGCCTGCATATCTCAGGTTGTTCTCAAGTCTTCCTCCAATCCTGAAGTCTCCAATTCAGCCATTCAAAACTCAAAACAGCTCAATGCCATGGAAGTCAGGTCAATTCTGACTACAGCAACCCTGTAGGCCAGGGAAGAACCTCACGGAAGGTTTCCAAGACTGTAATCTTTCTCACTTGGGATAGCTGGTGAATTCCAAGTGCCGTCCTATTGATTAGCAGTCATGCTTAACCAAGACCCTACCTGGATTCCAAGTGTGACCTAGCAGCCACAGTTTTTTTCTGAGACGAACGGGGTTGTTAGGTGTGAATTCTCGACCCACGGTGGTCCAGCAGACCTGCTCAGTATTCACCCAGGTGCAAAATCCATCAAGAGGATGCATTGTCATTACTTTTTTAATCATGTAACACACCCAGGTGTAGCAGCAACCCAGCTTTCTAATATCTCCCTGGTTTTGATAAATATGTCACATTCCCTGATAACTCTTCCAAATCCTTTAATATCCCGCAGCTCAGTCCCTGATGTCTGGCTGTAACAAAATGTGTGAAGGGAGACCAAATGCCAATAAATTCTCCCTGTCTGCCTCAACTCAGCACATAATCAGCTCCAAGGTAAATGCATGGTAAGTCAGCTATGCGCTGGCGGGGTGGGGAAGAGGGTGGGATGAACCCCCTTTCAGTTTCGTCTTCTTATGGAGCTGACCAAAAGGACTTCTAATTTCAGTCTATTAGGAGAGTGAGAGTTAGGGTTTCCCCCCACCCCCATTTTTTTCCTTTCCCTTTTTGTCCCTTTCCCCTTGAAAGATCAGCCTGCTCTGCTGTTCTGAAAGCGTTGTCTGCTTTATGCTTCACTCTCCACTCCATTAAATCACCTTTCCTCACATTAAATACAGGTCTTCAGGGTGGTCAGAGAGCTTCGCTCTGAGGGATGATGTTATAATGAGGACGACATGTATGAAATATCATTTTTCAGCTCAATCCCAGGCAGACCACGGGGAAGCATGAATGGGGAGGGGGAGAGGTGTACCTCACTTTAGACAAGAGTCAGGTTTCTGAGAGGGCAGTCTCAACCTGGATGGCTGCAGAAGGCTTCTTTACCTCAATCACTCATTCATTCAAACATCTTGCTACTTACTTATTAAGTGCCAGGCCTTGGGACTCTTTCAGTGAACAAAAGAGACAAAAATCCCTCTTCTGTCAAGAAGCTTCCATACACAGAGGCATTCAAACCCTTCCTGGGGAATGTGTTTAAAGTCCAATTTACATGAAAGCAGAGGAAGAGCCTGATGTGAGGGACTTCAGACACCCACACACACAAATCATCCAGGAGACACTATTCACTGGAGTTAAATAATTTTTTATTTTTTCCCCATGAGCTCTCTTTTTTTTTTCTTTCTGAGAGCAATTGTCCTTGGAAGCGATTAGCTGTTATCACTGTCTAACACCTTAGTGTGTATTTATTAATTGGCTCCTTTTCCTGCCTAGATAGGAGGGGCCTCCAGGGCTGCTAAAAGACAGAAAAATCCCCAAAAGGCAGCAACAAGAGATGCAGAAGACAATTGTGGCCCGTGTTTCTCATTTGAGTCTCTGGGGGGCCATTTGGTAAAGATGCAGATTACACACACACACTGCCCCGCCGCCCCCACCCAATATGGCCCTACTAAATAAGGATCCTACCCCACCATCTGTCCGGGAGCCCCTGAACTGGCCCTTCCCATGAAATAAGCCAGGGCCATTGAAAGTGACTCTTTAGGCAAAAGACCAGTGACTTAGGCTTTCCAAACCAGGATAAAGCCCATTTGCTAAGCACTTGCATATTAAAACCAAAAGGTTGATGCTTCAAACCCACCCACAGGTTCCTAAGAAAGCAGGCCTGACAATCTGATACTGAAAGGTCACAGTCTTGAAAAGGATCCCTGGTGACATATTGTCCTGCTACCCATAAGGCCAGCAGTTCAAAACTACCAGCTGCTCTGAGAGAGAGAGCTGAGGCTTTCTACTGTAAAGATGTATAGTCTCAGAAACCTACCAGGGCAATTATACTCCGTTGCCATGAGTCAGAATTGACTCAATGGCAGTAAGTGAGTGGATGGGCTGGAATTGATTTACACCAACTAACACCAAGAACAACTATTTTGGGCAGCAGTGCCATTCTTCTCCTTTATCTAGAATCTGAACTCTCAGCGTCATTAACAATTTAGACAACAGACAAATAATAATAAACTACAGAAGGATAAAGAAAAGCTAACGAAGTTACTTCTGTTTGAGGTTTAGTTGTGTTTTTAGCAAAAAATATGAAATATGAAGGGACTTGCTGAAATTAAATATAAACCTATTTTGCAACCCCAAGTCTTTGTTGCCAAAAAATAATGTCTCACAATAGGAATGGCCTCTGCACTGCCAAGAAAGCATGGCTTCTGTGTTGGATCAGATCAAGATAGCTATAATACCCTGTATTGAGATCACAAAAGAATGTAATGCAGTGCCTTGTAGACAGTCTCATGTACATACACAAAATATTTTCTAAGAGTCTTCAGGAGGCTGTGCTACAGCCTAAGTAGGCTGAATTGCAGCCTAAAACAGAGAGAGATCCATCTCAAAGAGATGTGGGGATAGGCTTTCATAAAATGGAGTGCATCATGTAATCCAGTGCAAGGGAAACCCAGTAAGTTTGGGAAGGAACTGCATTGGCTTGGACTAAACAGCCAGAGATTGTGCCACATAAAAAGAAGGAAGACAATTGATAAAGCAACCCAGACATTATTGTGGAAAAGGAAAAGAGACTTAGAAGACAATCAAAAGCTACAAGGAACCTCTCTCAGGGAGAATGTCCTGTGGCTTCAACTTGTGTGCTCTGGGGGATATTCGGCAGTCACATATAAAATTGTGTATTCAATTTAATCCCTTTAAGGGATTTATTCATGGGCTGTCACCCCAACTATCCTGACAAAAAATCTATCTTGAAAATCACCCTGCAGTGAGGAAGTTAAAGGTAAGAACATGGTACGATCACATGGAGGAAAATTGGGGAGCCAATGCAACAGCAAGAACCAAGGCCCTAGACCTATGAACCAAAGCAAACCCGTCTTGCCCGGTCTTGCTGCCTTAGCAGCTTTGGTCAATGCCATGTGGAGCGGAGTTGAGCTGCCCTGGTCAAACCTTCCTCAAATTACAGAATTGTGAGCAAATAACACACTGAGTGGGATTGAAAGTCACTAGGCAGCAGTAGGTAAGTAAAACATATGGGTCTACTATTACCTATCTGTAAAAAGTCTTTGGCAACTGGTTTATGGAAGACCCAGGCCCTGATTACCTCCCATAAACGTGTATTCTTTATCATAGCCACGGATGCTCATGAAAACATGACAGTTGTGCTCAGGAGAGGAAAAGGCGGGATAAGAACTGAGAAAGACGGTCATGTGACCTGGATATTGCTCGAACACTCCATTCTCCTCGGTGTCTTGGAAGAAGTAGAGGGATGAGAACCTAAAGCTGTAAACATTGTGTGGATTAGAAACATGTTAAGTTTGGGGTGAGGGCAGAAGGTGCAGTTTTAGTCCTATAAAGAGTTCCAGTCTCTAAAACCCACATGGGGAGTGTTACCCTGTCCTATAGGGTCACTGTGAGTCTAAAGGGATTCAACAGCAGTGAGGTTATTTGTTTTTAGATTCGTTGGCTGATTTGTTTCATGGCTGAGGAAAGTGGAACCCAGAGAGGTGAGATGCCTTGCCAAGGATATACAGTGAACGACTGGCAAAGCCAGGGTGGGAACCCAGGCCACCCACTCTGGAGTCTGGCCCTCCCCGACTTTTGACCCAGCCTCTCAGGAGCTCTGATTTATCACAAGTAATTTTCCCCGATGTATTTCGTCATCCTCAGTGTGTCCTTAGTCTAGAATCCCTGCTACGCGCTTTGCCCTTTACATGACATTGCTGGAATTGGAAATAGCAGTGACCTGCCCTCTGACCTTCTTTTCTGTACCTAGCTACAAATGGACAGATTTTAAACAGTTCACAGTTTATCACCAGCCCATGTACCACCCTGGGAGCAGCATTAGGGTAGATAATAAATCACGAGTAGTCCTGCACAAGGAGATGGAGCCCTCGTGGCTGAGTGGTTACAAACACCAACCGCTCCAGGTGCAAAAAAGGCGCTTTTAATTCCAGTAAAGAGGTAACAACCTCAGAAACCCAGATGGACAGTTCATTCCGCCTGTAGCCAACCTCACTGCATGTGTTTGTTAAGATGTTGGAGGACACAGTGGATTGAGGTGTGACAAATGCGCTGATGTTGGACTTGTAGACTTGGGCTGCACTGGTTTGGGATTTTTTCTCCATGTACTCTAATGTACTCAGACTAACCCAAGTAATATAAGAAAAGGCAGGACAAAAATAAGCACCCGTTTCCGTTTAGGAAAGTCACTAAACAGTGAAAAGCTATTTTCCTCCATGCCATCTCTGGGTGGCACAAACAGTTAAGTGCTCAATTCATAACTTTAACGATCATCTGAACCCATACCGTGGTACCTCAGAAGGCAGACCTGGTGGTTTGCTTTTGAACCCTCACAGAGCCTTGCAGCCCCTATCTCACAAGGTTCAGTTTGGCTCTGCACACCTGGTAGTTCCATGACTTGGAATCTACCCAACAGTAACAGTTTGGATGCAAGTATACTCAGTCCTGAGTTATGACCGGCCCCATCCTGACGATTCTGTCATGAGGCAGTTCTGACCGAAGTCAAATACCTCATGATACTAGCTTTTCTTTTCTTATTTTTTTCCACAGGTAGTTAAAAGACTTTATTAGGAAGGCTTTGAAGTCAAAAGTAACACTCTTGATAGAATTTTCTTTCATCCTTTAAGTCGGCTCTGCAAATACATAATCAGTGATTTAGCTGTAAGATCAAAGATACGTTAATTTATTTAAGATAAAATATATATTAGTTCTTAAACTTTATTCCATAAAGTACATATTTCCCTATAAATTCCCTACTTATACAAAAGAGGTAAAAAATAAAAACAAACACAAAATATAAAATCCCCAACAAAACAGTAACTGGGCATCTTTTTAAAAATTGTAAAAAACTAACAAGAGAAACTAATGTGTGTATTTGTTAATATTAAAAAAAGTGAAAATTCTCTGGATGGGGGACTCCCACCCCCTAGCTTTATATATCTCACCGTCATCAGTCTGTGGGGCTTGAATACTATGGATATAAACTTACAGCTACAATGGCATTAGAGGTGTGTGGTATAGCATGAGTGCATGCTACTTATGATAAACTTTCTAAAAACAGAAAGTGAAGCAGACGGTCATAATGCAGCTCATCATAAGTGTAATACAGCACAACTCAGAGATTGTGTTTTCTGGGTCTTTGAACTGATATGAGCCAATTGAGATGTGGGCTGATGAACTGAATGTGAAATTGACCTGTTTTTTAAAAGCTTGAATGATCTGGAGGTTAAATGGAATGGGGGAAAGTATGGTTTAAATCCTTGGAATAGTGATTTGGGGACCTTTCAGGAACCTGTTTCATGATGCCAATTTACTTCCAACACTGTGGATAGTGACACACATTCAATGAAGCAAGTGCTTGACTGCCAACTTTGAGCCGGCTCTATTACTGCCTACGCAGCCTCTCCAGCCATTTCCTAGCAAACTGGCATATTTTTTTAGCCAAGTAAGCTTCTAGTGGCTTATTTTTTCAATTTCCATAAACCACATTATTTAATAACAATTTTTAATCTCCACAAATGAAAATGTGGTTATAAAGTATAAACACCAGGGTTATTGGGTAAAAGGGACTGCAGGACACAGGGTACTGGGAACTTCCGAAGCCTAGGGATTTGGGTGGAAACACTGATTGAGGCACACTAAGACACCGCTTGACGTGGAATAGCCCTCATGTGGACCTACGACGTGTGATATCTAGGCAGTGAGCCCTCCTACTCAGTCACAATCACCGACTCCTCAGAACTGTTTTGGAGTCAGGGGAGACTGCATATAATGTCCCCAGAAAGGATCAGTGTCTAGGCTGGAGTCTGAATGCATCAATATATTAAAGATACTTGCTTCTGTTTGCATCACTTTTATCCCTATCATTCTTCTCATGCAGCCAAAACTCAGTCCCAGGCGGATGGCAACTACAGTAACCACACTGTTCTGTCTGACTTCTACGTTAGGACACATAGACCATCTGAATAAACCCTTTGATTCTGTGTCCCTCTCCTTCCCATAGACAAAAGTGCAGCCAGCACCAGACCTTAAACCTGCAGACTAAAGGTTTGTCAAAAGTCTAGAAAGAGCAGTCAATACCCTGAAAACTAGCCTGCAGAAGAGAAGACACAGAATCATAAGCTACAACTGAAAAAAAAAAAAAAAAAGCTCCAGGTGGGTGTCATTCAGACAACCAATTCCAATGAAAACACTTGAGCTTCTCACAGTGTAAAATTGCTTTTACTTCTATACTATTGTAATTCAAACAGTTTCCCATATCTCACCTCCAAATGTAACTCCAGCAGATTCAAGTATATTAAGGAAGAGGCAATTATTCTGGTGTTTTCTCTGCACCGATTATGGAGCATCAAACAGTTTTACTATTCTCAGCTCATGCCTTAGATTTTCAACTATTTGAATGTGAAGGAAATCTTAACATGCCGCGTTTCACTGGCTGCCTTCTGTGTTGCCTCACCCAGATTTACGTTTTTCATTTTGAGAGTGCCTCAACATGGTTTTTTTTGTTTGTTTTTTTTGTTTGTTTTTTTTGGTCAAGGGGCATTGTCATTTTCCATCCTCAGATACATATGGGAAATTTTACATCCTGCATGTTCCCGTATACAATAATTACATTAAACAATGGAGCTTTCTGTATCTTCCTGTTTTTCACAACAGGTTATGCTCACTCATATTGTTAGCTTATCATGCCAAATGTCCAAAATGCACAGGTGGTGTTAATTGAAGAGCGGAATGATTCATGCATTGGTCACTTTAGCATTGCAAGTTCTTGAGCATCTTGATTTTGAAATTCAGTAAAGTGAGATGATGCCTTAGCCAGTTAAATGTTACTCCTTCCAAACTTCACGTACACTCAGACATATCTGAGCAGAAGCCACATTATCTACGTGAAACAGCTTTGGGTGCTCCCCAGCTATATGCAGATGCCCACCAAACATGAGATTATTTTGCTTTCTCTGACTTTGCTCTTAATAGCAGTCAGCCTCATTCCATCTCTTTTGTAGATGGTTGTGGATTCTGGGGGGCCTATGGCATAATGGTGGGCTTATGAGATTAAAAAGATCTTTTAGGGAAGTTTTCTTGATGTGCATTTAATATTTAATTACAACTCTCTTTTATACACGTGTGTCTGTGGATTTCAACATTTCAGTGAACAGATTAGCACATTCCCATAGCGGAGTAAACCTCCCTTCCGTCATCTGGTCCCAAGTATTCTTGATATTGGTCAGGAGTGTTACCTGGAGTTTTCTCAGCAGGTTTCCTGCCATGGGCAGTAGAGCTACCACAGTGGTCAGCACAGCAGTTCTCGCTGACCAGGCACTGCAGTCCTTATCCATCTCCTGTCCTCACTTCTTTCTTCACTTGGTCCAGAGCTGATGGGTCCTTAGCATTCCTGCAGGTCAGCTTTCTCCCTGAGGTTAGTTTTATGTCTGGACTCACACTGACTCTCCCTCACTGTGAAAAACTTTGGAGGTAGAGAGTGCTACAACTTGAAGACATTCTGAATTGGGTACAGTGGAAGGAAGTATGATCTATAGATATAGATAATTATATAGATATTATATTGAGATATATTCCGCAATAAAATACTGATTAAGAAAGAAATCTGCCTGAAAGACAATGAAGGTATTGAACAGAGTGTAGGCTTCACTCTTTCCACATGAAGAGAAAGATACTTAAAGCAGACTTCTATTCAAAATAATTGAAGCAAGAAAGTAAAAGTTATTTGTCCCATGTAAAGGAGGGAATTGTCAAGTCAATTCTTTTTGATGGGTGTCTGTGATGTGTGTGATAGGAAAGCTTACAGCTGTTGGCAATTGTTGAACATGATGATAATCTAAGGCCACTGAATCATTCATGAAAAGAATTGTTGAAAATTTATTTTGTTGCCTATACATGTACCATGAGAAAAATAAATTAAAAATGAAAGATAATTTCTTCATGCATAATCAGAAACTGATGGAAAGTCTTGCTGGTACAACACTTCAAAACACTAGCTAAAATATTGAGCTGGAAAAGAGATTATGATATAAGCCAGAAATTTGAAATTAAAAAATTGTTAGCAATGGAATAGTCTTTATTTAATATTTAATTATTTTCTCATTTTTTTCTCCAAAACCATTTTATTTGGTGCTTATAATCATATCAATTCTTAGTTTAAGTGCATCAAGCAGCATTGAACAATTGTTACCAGAATCAGTTTCAAAACACCCCCTTCCTTCTTGAACTCCTTGGCATTAGCTCCCTTTTATCCCCGCCACCCCCTACTGTAGGCCCCAGAATCTCTTATTCTCTTTGCTATCTCGATGTGTTCATCAATTCTGGGTGTCATCTAATGTAAAACAGATAAACAAAGAACAAAAATTCAAGAATGTTACCGCCCATGACAAAAATACATCTGAGATAAACCCAAATAGGAATTGGAAATTGAAGAAGCAGGCAGTCCAAGTGCAGTCTGCTGCCCTTCCCCAGAGTCCATCACAGACCCAGGTGTGCTTAGGACCAAATGTGTCAGGCTGGCTACTGGAATGTGATGACCTTGCTGTCTGACTGCCTTTCCCAAGGCTTCTGGATCTAAAAATACTCTTTAGTAGCTGGCATCCTACAACACACCTACCTTCTTCTGAACATAAGCCAACATTCCCCAAACTGATTGTTACATAAATTACATGGAATATACAAAACAACAACAACAAAACCATATCACTGCCTTCCAGTAGATTCCACCTTATAGCACAGCCTTCCAGTAGATTCCACCTTATAGCACAACCTTATTTCTCTATCTCTGCTGTTGAGGAGGGAACACTGTTCTTCACTTTCAGCACAAAGGAGGGATGCTTGCAAACCTCCATTCCTGCACTGGCCACAGTGTGAAACCACTGGCTGTGGAGACTGGTGCCCATTCCTGATGATGAGCCGGCTCTGTCTCTTCTCTCTGTGAGAAAACTATTGCATCCAATGCCTGTGAATAAGGTGTGCTTTTTCTGGTGACCTCAGACATTGGTTGAACGGAAATATTCTGTTAAGTCGTCCTTACACTATAAAAGAAGGGGAAAATGCAAATGGATGGAAGAATAAGGTTATTTTTATCAAGCTACTTTGTAAATTGAAGCACAACCAGAAAAAATATCTTTAAAAGGAAAACCATTAACATGTTAATAAATATAAACAATATAATAAATGATGTCACAGAAAAGATGAGATTATTAACCTAAAAACACAATGTAGGAAATTCTATGAAGACCATGGTAATGGGAAAAAAAACAATTCCTGACAATAGTATTAAATATGTTTAAACAAAATACAGAAAATAAACTAATGGACATAAGCAACCAAAATAAGATTCAAATTGGAAACACAATTAACGTAACTCACTGGCACTGACTCATAGTGACTGTCTAGAGTAGAGTAAATCTGCCTCTTAGAGTTTTAGGCACTGTAAAACTTTTTTAATTGAGAAATTGGCAATTTTATTATGAAATATATAATAGATAATATTATATCGATGTTAGATTTCTTATTTAATTTTCAATATTATTTTGTTAAAATAATTTTTGAAAGTATTCAAAATAAAAATATTTTAAAACATTTTTTCAAAACCAATATGTTTTAACATTTTATTTCTTTCAAACAAAAACCCTTTTATTAAGACCTAATCCAGACATCATCCCATTCTACAGTTAAATTGTATCCAGCAGTGTTTTAGAGTTAGAAAACATGTTTTTTCCTTCTTCAACTCCTATTAACTCCCCCATCTCTCTTGCTGAAACCCCCAGGAACCCTTATTCTGTAGAGTCACCCACCCTGTGCTTCATACATTAAGAAACATATAAAAATATATGAGGATCAAAAGTGCTACCAACAATAACAAAACACAGCAGAAATAATCCCTTAAATTTGTAAAAATCACATAAAATGTTAAAACCCAGATTCAGCACAAAATTCATAAAAGGAGAGATCAAGTGAAAAGTTTTAACCATCAAAGTCAGATGTGTCACTCTGAAATTCTATAGTCATCTCTCCAAAACTCTCTGATCACCAGCTTTTTCCACCCCTCAGTTACGGTCAGAGGGAAATCACAGGAGGTGTATTCCCTGTGGAGATCCTGCAAATGTATTTTGAGCTTCCACTGTCATCCATGGCCTTCTGCATGCCAGAATCTCACAAGTTAAGCTCTGATACTATTTAAAAATTTTTGTTTTTTAAGCTCTGATACTATTGGCTTCTTTGGATTTGGATTATATAATTTACATTCCTTGTAAATCTTTTTAAAGCCTCATCTGTCTCCCTTGGAGTGGCTGATGCTTTTGAACTGCTTACCTTGTACTTAGCATCCCAGTGTGAAATCCACTATGCCACCAGGGTAGTGGAGTTGTAAATAACCTTTATTTGCATATATTATATATTAGTTATTTATTATACTTTGTTCTCCTGATTGAAAAACATATAGCTGTAATTTAATTAGGACTGGTACATTTATTAAATTTTAAATGTTAAATAATTTTAAAATTATTTAACATTTAAAATTTTAAAAAACGGTTTCAGATTATTTTAGGTAATTACACTTAGCTGACCATTCTGCACCTCAGGCCATCAAAGATGCTGGGTGTTTTTGAGTCACTTTTACTCATGAAGACTTACAGCAAATAAGTAAACTTCCAAGTCCTGAACCATCCTCACTTGCTCTTAAGTTTGATACCATTTTTGCAGCCACTCTGTCTGTGCTTCTAACTGAGCGTTTTCCTCTGTTTTGCTGACACTCTACCAAACAGGATGTCCTTTCTGTAGGAACCAGTTCCCCTGATCACAGATTCAAAATACGTGTGCAGTCACACTATTCTCAGTTCTAAAAAGCATTCTGAGATATGAGTGTGGAATGTCCTCCTCTTATGACACATTTGCTTTCTTTTGGAAATCAAAGTTTTCATTCCAACAAGCGTTCACTTCCTGGGGACTCCAATGAGTAATCTTACAAAGGAGTCCGCGAACCAGACAGCTCATTCCAGTTCACCTGTTCCCCTCTGTGCCTGGAACACTTGTTTTTGCATCAAGGGAGACAGTGGAGAGCAAGCATTATGAAGGATATGCCACAAGTTTAGCCCCAGAAGTCACCCATTTATTTTCTCAGACTTAGAGATCTTTAGTCAATTATCACACACAGTGCACAGGGAGCATTGTAGAAAGAACTCCAGAGGCCTGCCCGGGCTGTAATAGATCAGCGAGCTCAGGACATTTGAAATCATGCTTTGCACTCATGAATCTGTGCATGCCTGTATTTCATTGTCAACAGATTTTGAGTAACAGATAGGATGAGAATGACCATGATAATCAGTTTGTAGAGAAGGAAAATCGGTCATACAAGATGAGTATGAAGGATCAGAGTAACTTTAATATTTGTTCCTCCGTTCACGTATGCAGGGAGGAAATTAAAATTTAGAGGTGAGTGGAGAGAAAAAAAATTGTCCCTGGTGTGGCTGAGAGGTAAGAGAGGAAACCCTCATTCAACAGGAAATCCTCCCTGTCATTCATGTGTCTGTCTAGGACTGGGTGTGTGTGTTCAGTGGGTCCTGCACGCCCCCTGCTGCCCAATGTGTTCCCTGCAGGGGAGGCTTGTGTCGGCTCACATTGACTTCCCTCACTGTTCCTTGCACAGGAATACATGGCGGTGTCCTTAGCAGTCACGGAGCTCAGCTGCAGGGAGAACTGATTCCTCCATGTGTCTCTGGTGATGGAAAGTCGGCTCAGGAATGACGGGTTATAATCTGTACCACCATCATAATCTCTGTATCTCATCCACCACAGTCCTTTCTCTCAGGTCTGGCAGATCCAGTTCCAGTCGTAACCAATGCTGGTGATGGAGACACCAGAGACAGTGCAGGTGAGGGACAGCTTCTGGGAGAGTTTCACCAGTGCTGGCCCTGACTCCTGAGGCGGCACCTGGGACAGGACGCCTGTAAATAAAAATAATTGGAATATGTCAGTCACTTGCAGTTACAACCATCCCCATAGAATCAACACTGATATATGAGACCCTCAGGTTGGGGAACTGTCACCAGGCACAGAACTCACAGAAATGGCATCTTTAGACCACAGTTCTGCTTTCCCAAGGGACCCACAGCCCTGTCAGAAGAGAACTGATAGCTTTCAGTACCCAAGGCTGGGATTTTAACCTAGTGCCTGCAGAATGATTTGCATAGGAGGGAACCCTGTGTTTATCAATAGAGGTTCTTTTGTTTCTTCTGAGGCCATTGTAGGGTAATTCTTCTTTTGAACTTATTTGTGTGTTAGGCTGCAATGAGAGATCTCTTTTCCTAAGAGGTGTGTGTGAATGGCCAAAGGAAAACCCAGCATTTCTGAGCCCAGTGTTCTCTCCCTCCAGCCTTCATTGCTCCTGCCCTGACTGAGGCTCCCGTATATCCTGTGTGTCGAGGACTGGACAGTATGGAATTATCCTGTGTGTCGAGGACTGGGCAGTATGGAGTTCCTTGAAACCATCAGGTCCACCCGAGAGTATCATCATTGCCCCACACTCTCCAACACCCATGTCTTCTTTAGACACTGATGCTGTGAGGCAGAACTATGGGCTGTCACTCTACGTGCCAAAGCCTCTCTCGACCCTTACAGGAAGTTGGAAGCTGCTTAAGGCTAAAGGGCATGCTCACATTCAGGTCTTTCTGAGAGGAAGCCGGCACACCTGGTTGAGACGCCATCTAGGTCAGATGGGCTTGATTCAGCCAATGGGTTTAACCAGTATGGTCGACCACGCCTCCCAACTGGGGCCCTGAAAATGCCAAAAACTTTGAGACTACGCCTCTCTCCCAGCAGACACTATGCAGTTCAGTGCCTCCCGGCACTTAATAATTTAAGCATAAATTATTTCAGGAATTGTAAACTCATGCTTTGTTTTGAGTTGTTTTCTCTTCAAAAGATATTTGGCGTCAGATGTGCACACATACAGTTTCAACCAACTGGCATTTGGGGAAAAATACAACAGTGGAGAGAAACGGAATGTGTTGAAAGAAGCACATTGAGGGCAGAATTTAATGACATTGAGAGAAAACTGGGCCTTCTGGGATTGATTTCAACTTATCCCAAGTTTGATGTGTTTCTCCCTGTCTTCTCAGGAAGAACGATGGATTTTCATTTTCAGGGCAGGAAAATAAGAGATATTTGAACTGCCCTTCCGGAGGAGTTCCCGGAGAGGCTCTCGGCTTGGGTAAATTGGGAAAGTCTAGACACAAGAGGAAACAAGCACTCAGCACCCCTGTCCTTGCTCCCATGGCAAAAACTGTGTCCCCTGTACCCTGAGCTCCCTCTGCTGCCCTCTTGGTCTCCTGACGCTTGAGATGTTTGTCCACGTTCCTTTCACCGTGCCTCCTGGTACTTTTCCCACATAATACATGCCAGTGACTCCAGGTTTCAGATTATTGCTAAAACATGCTTAGCTGGCTGAGCTATCATGGTTGCAGTGTGTTGATTTTGAAGACGGGGCTGTTGCTAAAATTGTCATCACTAGGCTTCTTTGCCACATAACACACGCTTTGTTTCCCAGAGCCTGATAGATCTAGAAACTTGCTATCTGCAGACATGGCAGTGAGACATAGCCCTCTGAGAAAGCTTTCTGAGCCCATCACTGGTCTGTAGCAGCTCTACCTGCACTATTACACCTAGGAGTACAGAGGAGATCTAATTTAAAAGAGTTCTAAGATGAAAAGCACTGTGTTTGATGTTCAAGGTGCTCACAGGGTAAGACATCCATGTCACCAAGAAGAATCCAGAAGGGTGTCACCGCCACAGGTATCTCTGATCAACATGGGAAGAATATGAGTTTGAGTTGTGCTGCCATATTTTACACTGCAGGTGATCCACGTGTGCTGTGTTTGTGGAAGCAGAAGGTTGGCTCCGAGTAGGAAAGGCTGAGCAATGGCGCCTGGAGGGGATGTTCCTGACCCGCGTTCTGTGATTCAATCTCTCCTCTTCATCATTCACACTGACTGTGGACAAACAAGTCCTCCCTGAAAACCATGGGCAGTTTGGTAGAAATGCACGTGGTTGGCCTGAGCTGTGAGCCACAATGAAGGAAATTCCCGAGGATGCCATTTTCCTTGGTGACCTTCTTTCTTGGTAGCTCCATCCTATCCTAAGGACAAGGTTAGTCTATGAGAGATTCAGGCTATTGGGTAAAGTGAGGGTAAAATGATGACTATTTCTGAGCATCCACTTCTCTTAAAAAATAACAAAATGACATTTTATTGATAATTTATCCACATAATATACAATTCAGTAATTCAACCATATCAAAAGGGTTGTATAATCCTTACCACAATCAATTTTACATTATTTTCTCCCCCATAATCATTATCATTTATGTAACTTTTTATTTTGCAAAAATATACACAAGAAAGCAGTTACCAATTCAACAACTTCTACATGTGTGCTTCGGTGCCACTGACCATTCTTTTTATGTTGTACAACTATTATTTTTATTCTTCTGTGAATTGCTACACACCCATTAAAATGAATTCACTGTCCCCTAAGCAAAAATTCTTCCTCCTTCACGCACAATAAAAAGTTTGGTTTCTTTTTAAAAATAATTTTCTTGATATAATTTTCACACTTCCCTTGTTAAACCAGACCTAAAAAGAGTTCCGTATGCATCATCACAATCAGCTCTAATGTTTCCTCCTGCCTCCCGCTCCCTCTGATCACTCCCCAATTACCTTCTCCCTCCCCTTCCAGATAAACCATTGCCTCAGTGGTTGTCTTTATGTATCCACTTCTTCTGTGCTCCAAACAGGAAACAAATAACAGAAACTATAAACAAATACAGAAAGATAGAATAATAGCGCTGGAGGCTCAGGGAATCCAGGGTGGACGATACCTTCAGGACCAGGGGCGTGAGGGGCGAGGCTGGGAGAGTGGAGGGTGAGTGGGTTGGAAAGGGGGAACTGATTAAAAGGATCCACATGTGACCTCCTCCCTGAGAGATGGACTGCAGAGAAGGCGGGGAAGGGAGACTCCGGATAGGGCAAGATATAACAAAATAACAATCTGTGGATTATCAAGGGCTCATGAGGGAGGGGGAAGCAGGGACGGAGGGGAAGAAAAAGAGGACCTGATGCAGAGGGCTTAAGTGGAGAGCAAATGCTTTGAGAGTGATCAGGGAAAAGAATGTACGGATGTGCTTTATACAATTGATGCATGTATATGTGTGGATTGAGATAAGAGTTGTATGAGCCCCTAATAAAATGTACAAAAAAGAAAGAAAATGATTAGGGCAAAGAATATACAGATGTACTTTATACAATTGATGTATGTATATGCATGGATTGTGATAAGAGTTGTATGAGCCCCTAATAAAATATTTTAAAAATAAATAAATAAAGCATACAAAAAAGGGGGGAGCACCCACTTCTCTTCTCATTTCGTCCTCCTCATCTACCTTGGTGGTTGTGGAGTCTCACCTGTCACTTTCCAGGTACTCGATAGAAGTGTCCATGGTTTGTGACAAGATTTAGCTAGATCAGTGCTCTAGGTGATCTTATTCTGAGGACAGGATCTTATAACATGGCTCTGCACAATCCTCGCCTTCATGGGGAGATCACTAAAGATAAGGGCATTAGAGCAAAGTGTGGTGAAGAAAGCAAATGGCGCAAGGCTATCGATTATCTGGGGTCTTAAAGGTCTTGTCATCAAACAAGCACCAGTCTAAGTGAGGCGTCAAGTAAGTCTACACTGAAGAAGCACATCAGCCTGTGTGATCCAAAGATGGTGACAACAAAATACAAATATGATGAAGGGAAAAGTTTCAGAGCTACAATTGTGAACCTCCAATTTGTTAAAGGCTAAGTGGACAGTGGGAACTCAAAGTCCATCTGGAGAATATCTAGTCATATTAGGCATTTGGCAGATCCTCTTGACAAGCTTTATTATCAGACAGAGATGACTGCAAACTTGATCATAGTGGATCAGACCATGACATAATATGATACTTGGTCAGTTGACCTACCTCTTGACCCAACCTGAATTTGCTCTAGGGTCAAGTATTTCTCACTTGTTCTACAACAGATCCCCACCCACCTCTGGACTTTAAAATACTGAAGGTGAACTTTCCTTTCTTACTCTTTACTTTCATTTTTATAATGTTTTTATTCTCTTCCTGCTGTTTTGTTTTTGTGTTTTATTGTTTCTATGTGTTTTATTGTTTCTATTGGGTTTCCAAGTGTGTTAAGCACAGAAGGAGTGGATACTTAGAGACAATAACTGATACATTGGTCTGGGGCATGTGGGGAGCAAAGGAGTCAGGAGGGTAAGGGGATTTGGGGAGCAAGCAATGAATGCAAGAGGGGGAGGGAACATAAGAATTTGTTATGATATAGGTATATATATATTTACAATTCTTTTAAAAAGTGATTTAACTATGCAAGTGTATTACATGTGAATATTATATTAAAAACCCCTACATTAAAAGCCATCAAGAAGGCAAGGCCCAGGATGATGTAGAATAGCTGCTTCTTCAGAGAGGGGTTCCTGCATAACCGAGGATGAGGCTCCCAAACCCAGTCCCAATGCCGGCTCCAGAGACACCACTCCAACTGTTCCAGTCCCGGCTCCAATGAGCTTGGCTGCTATGTCAATGTCCCTTGAGATGGTGCTGACTAGAAGCTTCGACAAGGGATCAGTGAGGTCAGGGAATGTGGGACTCTCGAGCTGATGAAGTGCTCATCTGTCAGTGTCTCCAGTTATTTCGGCACCTACACAGACAAGGGTCGAGTCAACAACTGGGAGGTGTTCCTGACCAGGGAAAGGGTGGAGATGAATTTGGTGCAGGCATACATTTTCAGGGGATGAGGAGTAGTGTCAGGGGAGTTGCTCTTGGTGCAGAGAAGATAGACAGCTCTACACCTATTCTTGATATGACTGAATTATTGAATTGAAGCATATGTACATGAAGTTCCAATAAAATTGTTTTAAGGAAGAATGTTGTCTGTTACTTATGCAGACCTTCAGATAGGGCTTTGGTTAACAGGCTCATGGCCAAGAGTCTCTCTTTGTGAATAAAATTCTATCAGCACATGGCTATGTCCTTCTCTACTGCTTGCTGCTATTTTCACACTCCATCAGTTGGGTTCAGTAATAGTCTCCAAGAGTATATGACCAGTGGAATCATAAAGTATGATTTTCAGGCCTTTTTCAAAAAAGAAATTTGCTGATCCTTGATCTAGGGGAAGAGTCAGGAAGAAAAACAGCAAGACTTTCGGAAATATATAATTTTAAACTATAATGATTATTTGACAGAATATAATATTTTAAAATTTTCACTTGAATGGATAGGTAAGAACTACCTACCATGGTTGTACAGTGGTGACTTGCCCAGTAGTTAAATGAAAAGTCAATCATTCAGACCCAGCAACTGCTCTGTGGGAGAAATTTTTGGTAGAATAACCTCATAAGGAACTACAGGCTTGGTATTCTTATATGAGAAGTTCTCATCTGTCCTATAGGATTACTAGGAGTTGGAAATGATCAGTTTTAGCAGACTTTTAGTTTGGGTGAAAAGCAACTTTTTTCAATATATTATACTTGAATAAATGACACCAATTTTCAAACCACCAACTTTACAGCCATTAGTTGAGTCCTTAACAGTTAGCACTACCCAGGAACTTCACTGAGTCTGCCTGAAAGCTATTCGACTGTGGCAGTTAAGTGATTTCCTGTCAACTTGCAAAGGAATGAACTCTAGCCTGTCAATCAGTTTGCAGCTAAATGACCTAATTTGGAGGTGCAAATAAGATAAACATCTCACTAGAGGCCACATACATTCTCTCCATGCGAGGCATTCCTGTTCACAAGTCACATGGAGCTACGCAAATAGCAGCCAGAGCCTTGGAGCTGGAGGAGTCCCATGGAAACCCATGTTAGCACTAAGATGCTTTCAAGGCCACTGGATCCACAAGACCTTCCACCCACTAACTAGCCTGTGATCTGCCTGTACTCAGCGTTGTTGCATATGTTGCATGAATCGAGAGGAATTTACAGATTGGTGTCAGACATATGGACTACTATTGGACTTATAAGTTTGATCTGTCCTGGGCTGGTATGCTTTCTCAATTTACAATTGCTGCTTCTATAAAGCTCTTTCTATACACATAGAAGTGCCTATGAATTGATTTCTACAATCCACCCAGACTAACATACTGACCTCAAGACATATGCTGATCACCCCTGACAGAGTAATATACACTCCCTGTAGAACAAGCTCATTTGTTTGTTTTCCTCTCCAACAGAATGTTTTCTCTTCTTACAACTTTGAATCCACAAATATTAAGGGTAGGCACTGAATCATAAACAATATAGATTCCAAGTGGAAAACCATGAGATGAAGAACCCTGGATCAAAGTAAGAAACCTGACTTGAAACTCCCTCTCCAAATGCTCCAGAGTCAGAATGCTTCCTTCTTTTCAGGCCCTTACAGCACCCTACAATACACAGCTCCCTCCCTGCATGGGCGGTTCGTATCTGTACTCACACTGACTTCCCTCCGTGTGTCTTACCCACCGTAATACATGGAATTGTGATTGACTTTTAGACTGTCCATTCGCTGATACAGTGTGTTCTTGGCAATGTTTCTAGAGATGGTACACCAGCCTTCACGGAATCTACATAATATGCGATAGCAACAGTACTAATATGTGAAACCCACTGTAGGCCTGGAGCATGACTGATACAGGTCACAGCAGTGCTACTGAAAGTGAATCCAGAGATTGCACAAAAGAATCTCAAAGACATCTTAAGCTCCCTCAAGTCTCCTTCAGACCCAGCCGGTTGCACATTAGTGTTGACACTTGCAAACACAGAATATGCTGGTCATGAAAACCATGACATATTTCCAGTCTCCTGCTCCACACACTAGCTCTCAATAAAATGACTTGTTAAAATACCTGAGTGAGACAAGTCTGTGTTCATACAAACTACTGAATGGGCTTACCTGGGGACTCTGGTACTGAGGATCTTTTCCCAGAGCTGTATGGTTGGGAATGGTGTGGATTTTATTAGCAGAAGGGTGGGGGGCGGTATTTGCATATCTTCCTAATATACAGTGGCAACTATGGCTGAATATTTTCAAAATGCTCACGGTTCCACCTTAAACGTAAATGAGTCTCCCAGAAGGATTCATATGGATTATTACTTGGAAATGGTTCCTTATTATGTGATTGCGATACACAGAATACAGTCCTGTTCATATTGTTTCATACACAATAAGCGATTTATATATAGCTGATTTAAGACAGTATGTATGCTCATTTGCTTAACATATTTCACTCAATTTATTTCATTTATGTGGCAATAGACCCATAAGTTTATATCTAGTCAGCATGAATTGATTTTAATGCTTAACATCTTAGAGAAGGAACACGCATATACTACAATTTATCTCTTTTTAGACATTTAGGTTATTTCTCATTTCTGGTTTTATAATGAAAGTTACTATTTGGTTTGAAATAAAAGAGAAGAGAAAAAAGCATTCACATTAATATTACAAGAAATCACAGTAACAGACATGGCCTTACAGTAAACTTTTCTTCAACACAATTGTAATATTAACAATAAATATCATATTTTTAGTGAGAGCGTTCCCATTAGGACAGAAACACACCAAAGTCTTAACTTTGCTAGAGAAGATGTCTTAGATGACATTGGAACTGCATAAAGATTTTTCTAAAATATTTAATAGTTTAAAGCCTCTTGTGTCAAAGTCAATAGGATCTCCCAGAAGCACAGACTTACGACAATACTTGTTTTATTGCAGAACAGAGAGTATGTTGTAGGACAACAGTTGCTAAAGGATGGTTTTGGGTCCAGAAGCCCTGGGAAAGGTAGTCAATCTGCAAGATCTTCACGTTCAAGTAGCCAGGATCCCACATTTGGTCCTAAAATAATAGTAGAATTTCCAATTCTACTTTCACATCCCTTGTCCTTTGGTTAATCTCTTCATTTTTTCATATGCTATAATTATATAATAATGTATGGCTAGTACTCTTGTTTTAAGAGTGATTTTAGTGCAATTAAACAAATAATATATTGAATATAGACTTCACTTATTCCATTGATAATACTGTTCATATTTCAAGGCTCTGAATTATATGAAAATCACTTTTCCTTTTCAATATTTTAAAGTGTAATTTGAAATGTTGCTGTACCCACAGATTTCCATCAGTTGTGCCCGGCTATCAAAAGAGATAGTTACTGGGGTCTTAAAGGCTTGAAGATAAACAAGTGACCATCTAGATCAGAAGCAACAAAGCCCACATGGAAGAACACACCAGCCTGTGTGATCACGTGGTCCCGAAGGGATCAGTTATCAAAGAACAAAAAATCATATCATTGGCTGCACATCTCCATGATACGATCGCCAAAGACAAACGGGTGCATAAGCAAATGTGGTGAAGAAAGATGATGGTGCCCAGTTATCAAAAGAGATAGTGTCTGAGGTCTTAAAGGCTTGAAGGTGAACAAGCGGCCATCTAGCTCAGAAGCAACAAAGCCCACATGGAAGAAGCACACCTGCCTGTGCGATCACGAGGTGTCAAATGGACCAGGTATAAGGCATCATGCAAAAAATATATATATATACCATAGTCAATGAAGGGGGAAGTGCAGAGTGGATACCCAAAGCCCATTTGTCGGCCACTGGAGATCCCCTCACAGAATGGGTTAAGGAGAGGAGATGGGTGAGTCAGGGTGCGATATAGTACCGATGAAGAACGCAGCTTTCCTCCAGATGCTGGATGCTTCCTCCCCCCAACTACCATGATCTGAATTCTACCTTGCAGGACTGGGTAGGGCAGAGGTTGCACACTGGTGCATATGGGAGCTGGAGGCACAGGGAATCCAGGGTGGATGATATCTTCAGGACCAGGGATGTGAGGGGCGATACTGGGAGAGTAGAGGATGAGTGGGTTAGAAAGGGGGAACCGATTACAAGCATCCACATGTGACCTTCTCCCTGGGAGACAGACAGCAGAGAAGGGGGGAAGGGAGACTCCGGATAGGGCAAGATATGACAAAATAACAATCTATAAATTATCAAGGGCTCATGAGGGAGGGGGGAGTGGGGAGGGAGGGGGAAAAAGAGGACTTGATACAAAGGGCTTAAGTGGAGAGCAAATGCTTTGAAAATGATTAGGGCAAAGAATGTACGGATGTGCTTTATACAATTGATGTATGTATATGTATGGATTGTGATAAGAGTTGTATGAGCCCCTAATAAAATGTGAAAAAAAAGATTTCCATCAGTTTCTGACGATGTGTGAACAAATATATCTGTCATTTATTTTAAATTTTTCTCTTTGCACATATATATTCAAAAATATTTTCAACATACGTTTCATGCATAATTCAGTGGCATGAGATTTATCATTGCTTCAACGATTACCAACATCTGTTAATTTCCTGTCACACTTAACAGAAATTGCGGAAAGAACTCCGACTTAACCCTTCCACACTACCATGGAATAAATTACTCTATCAATTTCTTGTTTCACTTGTTTTGAATAGAATTCTGATTTAAGTACTTTTCCTCTTCCTCTGGAAAGAAAGCAACCTAAACTCTGTTCAATGCCCCATTGTCTTTAAGCCAGATTTTTGAAATCAGTATTTTATTGTGGCATATCTCTCTATCTCAATCTCTATATAAACATCTATAGATCATACTTCCTGACACTGGAAACAATTCATAGAGCTTGAAACTTGTAGCACTCTCTACATCCAAAGCTGTTCACCGTGAGGGAGAGTCAGTGTGAGACCAAACATAAAACAAAACTCCGGGAGAAAGCTATCTGCAGGCATGCTAAGGACCCATCAGCTCTGGACCAAGTGAAGAAAGAAGTGAGGACAGGAGCCTGGATAAGGACTGCAGTGCCTGGTCAGCTAGAACTGCTGCGCTGACCACTATGTTAGCTCTACTGCCCATGGCAGGAAACCTGCTGAGACAACTCCAGGTAACACTCCTGACAATAGTCTGAACACTTAGGGCCAGAGAAAATGTTGATGTGCGACCCACAGAAGTTGGAAGACAGTGTAAGCCCAGCAAACACCTCTCCTGTATGTGATGGGATGCTGTCAACAGGGGGTTCTCAGAATACATTGACCCAAAACCCACCCCGGGTACTAATTCATGGGTGGAAAACTGAGCTTCTTATTTCTGTGGTTTCTTTTAGCCTCACAAATAGCCCTGCTGTTAGGAAACCTTTTCATTCCAACTCTAAATATAGAAAATAACATTGAAGTATTTTTTACCTCTTTCCAAATATTGTAAAATGTATTGGGGGGAAGAAGAATTTGGGATGATATAAACTTTTTCCCCTGTGTGTTCAGATGTACAAAAAGATTCAGGTTGACCTGGTCTTGATTCCAAAGCATGGTGAGGATAAAGATTGTCTTGAATTTCAATAGATCATTTGGGTACTTTTGATGGGAATGCACATGAAGTTACATTGAACATGAAATCTGCACAGATATTCATGTGATTGGTACAGTGAAGACCTCAGAGAGAAGACTGTGTTCTCCCAAGGACTCCACCAGCATCACTTTAATAGTCTGAGTCCCAGAGCTACAAGCTCCATTCAACCCTTTCCACCTTTAAATACAAGTGCACCTACCACATGCAAATACCAGTCCCATAAAATCACAGCATGCATGTACTTAAATTCATATTCCTTCGCAAACTGGAGAGTATTTTCTGGGTGTAACGATTCTTATCCACATGATCATGAATTGTGTGTGGGTTTTCCTCTTTCTGGTGGCGACGCCGGAAGGTAAGTGCTTCAGGGATTCACACATGAAGTCTGGGGATGCAGCATCTGACCACATGACTCACTGTGTTTCTCTTTATCCCCAGGTGTCCTGGCCCAGGTGCAGGTACTGGAGTCAGGCCCTGGACTGGTGAAGCCCTCACAGACCTTGTCTCTTACCTGTGCCATCTCTGGATTCTCTTTAACCAGCAATAATATGCACTGGATTCGCCAGGTTCCAGGAAAGGGACTGAAATGGGTTGGGGTGATGTGGAGTAATAGGAGCACAGACTATAATCCAGCTCTGCAGTCCAGAGTCAGCATCACCAGGGACACCTCCAAGGGCGAAGTTTATTTAAAACTGAGCTCCGTGAATCCTGAGGACACAGCTATGTATTACTGTGCTAGAGACACAGTGATGGGAATTCAGTGTGAGCCCAAACACAAACCTTAGTACATCAGGCATGGTTTCAGCAGATGTGAAAGACAAGTCAGTGATGTTTTCCTCTCAAAAGCTGTGGTTTCCCCACCTTGTCAGCACCTCTCTAGGGACCACCAAGCACAGATTCTAGGGAACCTTCATGTATCTGAACCTGCCATCTTTTCAGTGAAATAGGATTTGTCTGTTTCACCTTTCAATACTAATAGGTATCAACGAGATCTCAGTGTACAATTCAGAGGATTAGCAAGAGCTGTGTGTTGTCAAAGTTAGAAATAATAAAAAAAAAACCTCACTGTCATCGAGTTGATGGCAATTTATGGTGGCACCCTGTGGGTTTCTGAGATTCTAACTGCTTATGGGAGTAGAAAACCCTGTCTTTCTTCTTTGGAGTGGGCATTGGCATGCAGATCTCAGCGCAACACATGACCACTATGCCACCAGCCTTGTTATAAAAATATTAATGCAGGAAAAATTCTCATGTGAGCCCAAAATTGTCTCCAAGCCATCAGGTAGATGTTCAATGTTTTCATTCCAGTGAATGCTCTCAAGTGTACATTATGTAATGATTTGAACTTACAATGATCTGGACCATAATTGTATACGTTGATATTGTTAGGCACCCTTGAGCTGGCTTCATATCACAGAGACCCGTGTTCAACAGGATGAAATGCTGCCCGGAAGTGCACTCAGAATCATTCCTCTGTTTGACTCATCGTTGCAGCCTTTGTGACAATCCGCCTCCTTGAAAGTCTCTCTCCTTTTCATTGACAGTCTAATCTACCAAGCACAAGACCATTCTCCGGGTTCTGGTTCCTCCTAACAACATGCCCAAATAAGTGAGATAAAGTCTTATCTGAATGCTTCCAAGAAGCATCCAAGATGTGCTTATTCCAAGATAGACCTGCTTGTCCTTCAGGCAGCCTGTGATATATTTAATATTATTCTCTAGCACCAAAACCCAAATGCATCAATTCTTCTTTGATATTTCTTATAGGGTAATTGGCCTTTATTAGAGTCACTCTTGGTTATCACAACTGTGGTTGCTGTTTCAGGCAATAGAGATAACGTTCAGGTTGTTACTAAAATCACACAATGTATAGCACAGCATCCTACAATAAATACTCAAGGATCAAAATTCAGCAGTAGTGCCGACATTGAAGAAATCTATATAATCTTAAATCTGGTCAACATGAAGAGAAATGTTCATCTTCAGAAAGTAAAGGTCGGTACGTGTAAATTATACTTAGGTGAACCTGGGCCACAAAGCTTTGTAGCACAATGATTAAATGCTCAAGTTTTAGCCAAAAGATTGGCAGTTTAAAACCACTCAGTGAGTCCGTTGACTAAAGACCTGATAACTGTCTCCCATCAGTATTACAGAAAAGAAAATCCTATTTGGACAGTTCTTTTATTTGATTCAGGGTCTAATAACCACCCTGCACCCAAACAACTTTGGATGCTTATAGTCATATCATTACATAGACAAGACATTTACAAGAGTAATTACCCGAGACAAAGTGAATGGCAACATAAGAATTATTATAAAGACAGTGTATTGTTACATATTTCCCTTTGCTAGGTGTGTTTTCCAACATAAAATATATACCTTTTCCCCAGCACTGACATTCAACATGGGAAGAATGTGGTGTGTTTGAATATGTTAAGTCCCATAGAGTCAGTTCCAGTTCTCAGTGATGCCATGTACAACAGAATGAAATAATGCCTTCTTCGGCACCATAATCACAATGAATATTTTTGAGCCCATTGTTACAGCCAATGTGTCAATCCATTTCATGATGCGCCTTACTCTTCATTGATCTCCTGCTTTATCATGGATGATGTCTTTCTCAAGGGACTGGTATCAAGAGTCTCACCATCCATGATTCTAAGGAACTTGCTGGCTGTTCTCCCTTCAAAACAGACCTGATTGTTATAGTGCCAGGTCTCCCCACAGCACTTTCCTCATTCTTTTTCAGCATCACAAGTCAAAGGCCATCATTTATACTATGGCCTTGCTTATTCATAGTGCAGAGTTCATATGTATATACTAATGTTGAAAATATTATGATTTGGATTCTAAAAGTGACATTTAGGAAACCCTGTAATATGGGTCTGTTGGTGCAGAGATATAAAGGGCTATGGTGGTGCTGTGGGATAAGATTTGGTTGCTCAACACAAGGTCAGGGATTCATACCAGCCAACAGTTCCCCTGAGTAAGATGACTTCTATTCCTGTATATAATTACAGTCAGAGAAAGCCTAACGAGCAGTTCCAATCAGTTTTCTAAGTTTCCTATGAGTCAGAATAGATGCAATTACAGTGGGATTGGTTTTGGAGGAAGAGATTGCTCATTTTGTCGCTTAGTTGCTTGGTCTACCAAGTGTCCCTCATCCAGACACATCCAAGAACCAGTTCTCCCTGCAGCTGAGCTCTGTGACCCCTGACAAACACTGTGGAAGGAGCCAAGGAGAGGGAAAGTCAGTGTGAGCCCCCACACAAACAACCCTGCAGGACAGCTGGGGTGTGTGGGGGGGGTGGCTATTGGAGGGGCGACTGATGTAAAGATCAGCAGGGGGAGGTCAGGTCCAAATTAACAGGCCCAGGAACCAGAAGCAGGTGTGTGTGTGTGAGCACAGATGAGATTTTCTGCTGTATCTTGGTTTGGCTTTTTTCCCACCGCTAAGCAACTGATTGACAGGAAACTCCAGTAGAAAAACTTCTATTTTGTCTTAACTTAGAAGAGGAAAAACTATTGTGAAAGCAAATATACAGAAAAACAGAAATATACTCCACTAAAATAAGTGATAGAAAATGGGTAAGGCTGCTGTTGAGTCAATGAAGACTCATAGAAATCATACAGGAGAAAACATAAGGTCTCTTTGGATTTCTGAGACTAAAACTTTCAATGATCAGAAAGTGTCATCTTTCTCCTGAGGAGTATATGGTGCTCATGAACAGCAGAACTTTCAATTAATAGTCGACTGTGTAATCCACAACACCACAGGATCTCTGAGGTATGACGGGTGGGTAGTTCTGACCTTGCTTATCATGGGTCTGTTTCATTTTTTTTAACTTGATGAGTATTTTCTTTTAAAATTTGGTCAGCAATTTCCATGCCCTTAAAGACCGACGCTGTATCTTGTTCAGAAGTGCATTATAATTATAGATCACTTAGAGTGTATTATTTTCACATATGTAAGCCTTCATCTTCCTGAACATGGTCCATTATTCTAATTATTTGTGTGTCATTTGGTACCTTGGAAGTGTTTTTCTTTTAAATTTTCTTTATTGTGGTGGTGTTGGGGAGGAGTAGTATTTTTCTTATAGTTTTCTTTATGTAAGACTTTTGTTTCTCTGCTTAGGTTTATTTCAATTTATTTTAACTTTTAGGTGGCTATTGTAAATTATATTATTTTTTAAACATTTTATTAGGGTCTCATACATGTCTTATCACAATCCATACATATATATATATATATATACATCAATTGTATAAAGCACATCTGTACATTCTTTGCCCTAATCATTTTCAAAGCATTTGCTCTCCACTTAAGCCCTTTGCATCAGGTCCTCTTTTTTTCTTCCCCCTCCCTCCCCATTCCCCCCCCCCCGATGACCCCTTGATAATCCATAGATCGTTATTTTGTCATATCTTTCCCTATCCGGCATCTCCCTTCACCCACTTCTCTGCTGTCCATCCCCCAGGGAGGTCACATGTAGATCCCTGTAATCAGTTCCCCCTTTCCAAACCACTCACCCTCTACTTTCCCAGTATCACCCCTCACACCCTGGTTCTGAAGGTATCATCCACCCTGGATTCCCTGTGCCTCCAGTGCCCATATGCACCAGTGTATATTTTATTTCCTTTTCAGAACTTTCTCTATTGGTATGTGGAGCTCAAACTGATTTTCTATGTTGACCTTATAACCTGTGAAAATTTTTAATCTTTCAACTACTTTCAATAATTGTCTTCTATGGCTTTTGGCTTTTCTATGTTTAGAATGATGCCATCAGCAACTATAGAAGAGTTTTACTTCTTTGTTGCCGTTTTGGATGCCCTTGTTTTACATGTGTTAATTGATAGCTGTAGTTAAGAGTTTGTGTTAGTTAGGGTTGACTAGAGAAACATGTGTTTAAGAAAGAGCTTTATATAAAAAGAGCAAGTGTAAAAAAAAAGCTGAGAAAACATCCCAGCCCAGTCCAGATCAAGTCCCTAGGCCCGATATTAGCCCATATGTCTGATACCAATCTACAAATTCCTCTTCAGACTCATGTAACACATGTGATGACACTGAATGCAGAAAGATCACATGCCAGTGGCTGGGCAGTCTTGTGGATCCAGTGGCGGTGGGAGCATCTCAGTGCTGGCAGGCGGTCTCCAAGTGGTTCTCCAGTTGCAGGATTCGAGTGTAGCTCCATGTTTCTTATCAGCAGGAATGTCTCGCAGGGAGTGAGTGTGTATCCTGCCTCCAGCAAGCTATTTATCTCCATAGCGCCCCAAAATGAGGTAATCAGTCTACGATCTGATTGACTGGCTAAACTCCACGCCTTCACTTTTAATAGTCTTAAGTTGACACCAGATTATGTAACTATCATAGAGTTTCAGCACAATATGAAATAAGTTTGGTATTTAATGGTATCCTTATCTGGTTTCAATCTGAAAGGGGAATGCTTTCACTGCCTCTCCACTGAGTACAATATTTGTCACTGGCATTGCATTTTGCTGTTTAAAATCATATTAACTCAGTTTGGACTCACAGCAACAATCGAGAAAACAGAATGAAAAACGGGTCATGCTTCATTTTCACAGATGTCATGTATGAGGCCTTTGTTGCAGTTACTGTGCCAATCTATCTTGCTAAAGGTCAGTTTTAAAAATAACTTTGTGCTTCATCAACCATTATGTTCTTTTCCAAGTTCTGATTTTCCTGATACATGTCCAAAGTACTTGAGATGAAGTAATCACCTCCTCACTTCTTTCAAGTAAGCATTATAAGAGTACATCATCCAATATACATTTTTTTGTTTTTCTGGCTGTCCATCCTACCATCAAATTATTCACCATTACCATAATTCAAATACACCGTTTAATCTTTTATTTTTCTTTCTTTTTCTGAGTTGCACGTGTATATGAGGCAATTGGAAACCACATAGGTTGGGCCAGGTACATCTCAGTCCTCAAAGAGTCATCCTTGATCTTCAACCTTTCAGGAGTTCTGTGCAGCAGGTTTGCTCAATGAACTTCATCATTTGATTGACTGTGGCTTCCATGAGTATTGATTGTAGATACAAGCAAGATGAACTCCTTCACAACTTCAATATTATCTCCATTTATCTTGATATTTTCTATTGGTCCCTTAGTGGGGAGTTAATTTCTTTACAATGAATTTTAAACTAAAGTGAAATCAGCAGTCCCTGATCTTCATCAGTAAGGTTTACAAGTCATACTATCTTACAACATGTAGTACTATGTTACTTGCATGACAGATTATTAATACAGCTTCCTACAATCTTGATGTCATTGTTTTCATTTTGTACCGCTTCTCAGTTTATTTGCTCAGTATAGCATGTTGCATAAAGAACCTGCTGAAGTTATCAAAGATTCTGTATTACTGTGATGAACAATGAAAATCAGTGGAAACAAGAAACAAATCACACTATAGATTGCATTGAACATGTTTTTTTTTAATTCTATGAAAGTACTTAAAATGTTTTCCAGAAAATATGGCCAGGCATTCTGTAACCATTCCAAGAAATGATCTCAAAACCAAACAAAGCCAACCGACCACACAATAACAGCACTAATAAATAATGGGAGTTAATATCTTTGTATGTGTTTTTTTGCAACTTGAATGTTTCCTTTGGTCAAGTTCATGTCCTTTACCCACTTTGAGTCTCAAAACTCTGTACATGTTTCACTCTCCAAACGGATGCTTAGTGAGATGTTAGGAAGAAGAAAGAGGAGAGAACTCTCAAGAGAATATGCAGAGAACTGAGAAAACATGGTAGAATAAATATCCATTATCAATTGCGGGTCTTAATATAATCCAAATTTCCTAACACTCTCTGTGCTTTCTGTGTCCCAAGAGTTTCTCTGGTCTTCTGCTTAAGAATCTTGATTTCTCAATAAACAGCGGTAATCCCAGAGAAAAGGAAGGCATTAGACTTTCTCATTGTGATTTATGAGAAAAGATGGAAAATTTCTCTACTTTTCTCTCCTGGGATTCTAACATGTAGATCACCCCTTCAATTTCCAGATTAAAGTTCAAAACTTGGTGCAAGACACCACATAGTGGTCAGAGTTCTGTAGGAACTACATCACTTGTTCGTCAGTTTTTATTTTCTTTTGGGTATTCTTTGGCCTGATAGTATCAAGAGATTCTAAAAATGGGTTGACATAAAAGAGGTTTGCATTAGTTGTCATCATGGATTTTTTCCATGCCCTGAGTGTCCTGTTACAGGTACAGCATCAGGATTTGAGCCGAGGAGTGACAAATGCACCACAAATCCTCCCCCTTAAGATTTTCTGACTCTGGTGGATCCATGTTTTTGGAGCTGGATCTACTACAACCTGCAAAAAAGTTTTCAGTGGTTGTTATCAGTATGTCTGAGCAGCAGAAAACAATTACCCGCTTCAATAGAGTTGACTCTCAAGCGCCAAAAGAATGTCCACCAATCCGTTCTCCCGGCAGCTGAGCGCAATGACCACTGAGGGCACAGCTGTCCATTACTGTGTGAGAGGAACAGTGAGAAGACTCAGTACCATCCAGGCACAACCTATCCTGCAATAATGACCTCAGTCTACAGAGATCTCATGGCCTGCACAAAGCACAGGAGCCAGACTTCTGGGCAAGGGCAATGGGGGAGGGATGGGAGCAAGGAGCTTCCTGTTAGTAACTAGGGTTTCCTTTCCCTCCAAAATATTTTCTCTGAAAATCTTGTCTTCCTAAATATTACAAAACACCACATCAATTTAAATATTAATTCATTTATATGTTGTATGCATAAACACATTTAAATACATGTATGCATAAATAAACCCTGGTGGTGTTTTGGTTACTCATTAAGCTGAGACCTGAAATTTCAGGAGTTCTTAAGCACTAGCTGTTCCACAGTAGAAAAACGGGTCTATTTTCTCCCATAAAGAGTTACAGTTTCAGAAGTGCTCAATGACAATTCTACCCTGTCTATAGGGTCATTATGAGTCTGCACTGACTCATGGCAGTGAGTGTGAGTGATGAATATATGGATATATACTATTTGTATCATGAACATGTGTTTAATGATTTTCACATCCTGGATGGCTGTACTGGATTAAATGAAAATTAAATCACAAGATCACAAACTGTGGGGTTCATCTGAAGAGAACTTAATGAGGAATTCATAGCAACACAGAATTGTATAGTATAGAAGTAAAACTGAGATGGATTAGTTCAGTTTCCAAGTAATGGAACTAGAAAAAGATGAGCATGCATAGGTAATATCCATGGCATAGGTAGCACACGCCTGGGAGATGCAATAAAAAAGTAACCAAGATAAATGAAATAACAGGAACACAACCAGTAATCTGATTATATGAAAAGTGACTTTTTTAGAAGATGAACAAAAGTGATCAATAGCCAGGTTTCCTGATCATCCCAAGAGCAGGAGGGCAGGAATCTCAGATCAGAAACCAGAGAGGAGACACCATTCTGCATGTTTTGTGGACATGCTTTATGAAGAACTTCCTGTCCACACTGTACAAATATCAGTGAAATATGGAAATGCCTTAGAAGGAAAGAAAAATCAGTAAGGTTCCCACACAAGAAAGAGGTAATAGAACGGTCTACTATCATGTGTATCCAGTCCGTAAGGTGAACAAGAGAGGATGCATTGTGAATGCTCATACGACACAGGAAGTCTGTTATGTATGTAATATAAAGTTCACACATTGAAAACTATTTTTAAAAAGATTGATAATACATAACAATTAAAGCAATGCTTGATAAACAACCTGTTTAAGAGCTGTTTTCTGTTGGAGGTGCTCGTGTTTCTCTCAGTCCGAGGGAGAACTCTTGTCCATATTCTCTACTCATCTGCTTCTAAATATCAGGGGACATGCAAATGCAGCTCTCTGCCTGCTGATAAAACAACCACAACCTCTGATGTGGGACATCTCAGAGGACAGTGCCAGTTTCAAGGGTCTCTGCTGTTAATATTTTGAAATCAGGAGCTAGTCCAGAGGACACATAATGAATTTCGTACCAAACTTGGCTTTCATTTTGGCCATTTTACATGGTAATCATTGTAGAGCTTGCTGTGTGTGTGTATAATAGTGTGTGCGTGTGTTGGTGTGTAAGTCATCTAATCAGAGTGTCTGTTTGCAGGTGTCCAGTGTGAGGTGCAGCTGGTGGGGTCTGGGGGCGATCTGAGAAAGCATGGGGTCTCTGAGACTCTCCTGTGCAGCTTCTGGATTCACCTTCAGTGACCACTGGATGACCTGGGTCCGCCAGTATCCAGGGAAGGGCCAGCAGTGGGTCGCAGGCATTAGTACTGGGGGTAGTACATACTATACAGATTCAGTAAAGGGCCGATTCACCTACTCCAGAGCCAATGCCAAGAACACGCTGCATCTGCAGATGAACAGCCTGAAAGCCGAGGACACGGCCATGTATTACTGTGCAAGACACAGTGAGGGGAAGTCAGTAAGAGCCCAAACACAAACCTCCCCTGCAGGGAGAATACTGGTCTCCAGGGGGCACTCCAGATGCACAGAGCACAAGATTCAGACCCAGGAGCAGCTGGAGCTTCAAGGCTGATTTCCTGTGGTTATATGTGGATTCTTCTAAATCTCACAGTTCCTCACAGATCTCTAATTCAAAAAAAATAATTCTTCTGTGCCTACTCCTGGCATCTATGAATTAAAAAGTTATATTGTAACAAAAGAATATATTCTGTCCTACAGCAACAATCAGCTTCTTAACCTTTAAGGACCAGAAATGACTCTGCCAGTGGTCCCTGCATCAGAGTTCTCATGACGCTCAGATAAAATACTTTCCAGTCAGACTTCAGGAAAATGGTGCTTGAGTATTGGCTGACAGTCTTAACAGTATGTGCTTCCATCACACTCTGTGGGGAATTCTGGCAATGATCTAGCTAATGATTTAATTAAAAGGTAGGCAGTCTGCCTATTTTATATTGAATTTCTTCAAATGACACAATTTTTGTTGTTGCTGATTTTTGCTTTTGTTGTTTTTCCTTTTATTCCCCGCCAGGGGAGAGCGCAAACTCAGGGCCCCATTACCACAAATTTTGCAGTCAAGTCTCCAAAATTTGGGAATCTCAGGAGTCAGCACAGCTTTGGTTGTTTTTCCTAACATTCGTGGCCTAATGTTTCTGTGTGTGTGTGTGTGTGTGTGTGTGTGTGTGTTTTCTGCAATCCCATCTGAAAAACACATAAATTCACCAATTGCATTTTATTACCTGGGTGCTAATATCCTCTATCAGTCTATCCTTCAGAACCTGCAGGCCATGATAGTCCAGGAAACATACTAACTTTTGTGAAAATTCAGGATTCGGGGAGAATTCTAGGGCCAAACAGGATCATTCAGTTCTTCATGCTGGATGCTGTATCTTCATCTTCACAGCCGCACAAAATGTCGGACACTCTTTCTGGTTTCACCCAGAGAATCCACATTTGTCCTGTTAATCAGCTTCTCATCCTCCTGGTGGCTTTGCTAGTTAATTTGCTGTTTGTTACCGGTAACATTCCCAGTATGCAGTGACACACAACTGTAGGTGAGGAATTTCAGCTATTTTGGTATAAGATCCTGTATAAAATGTAAGATTATGTGTGAATAACTTTATCAATGATGACTTTGTGGACAAGAAATGTCTTCCTGTGCCAAAGGTAAATTTTTCATTGTTGCAGGTACTCTTTTCACCTTAGAATGACTCTTGAGCAGATGTAAGAGTATAGTTGTCAAAGGAAAGCTCTTCCTTCTTAGTGACTTACAAAAGCCATTCCTATTTACAGCATACATTGAATGGGAGCCACTTTGGGCTGAATTCAATGAGATTTCTAGATTTAGCTGACCTTCAAACTTTTGAGTATCTAATGATTTTCCATAATCTATTGCAGAAGAGAAAATGTGTATCTGACAATTTAAGTATTCCTGGTTTTGTTCTGAGTGTCTTATAAAGATGTAAGTCCCCGAGAGAAGAATACAATTGCCTTTATTCCTAAAGTCATCCTAGTCATCCTCACCTTTCTCAACCATCTTCTTCATCACTCTCTGTGGCCTGAAAGAACAGGAGCTTGGTCTTGGAGAATGGAAAAATCATGGAAGGGAATGTGTTCTCTGAGGAAGCAGTCAAGGTTCTCATCCCAGATTGATTCCTTTTAAACTTTATTACAAACTTACAAATCGCATGCATACCAACATAGCCCATCAGATATAGTCTCATGATGTATTTATTCAAATTGAGGTCTTACTCACTCTGAATAATACACTTGGGATAATAGGCCTCATTGCCAGTATGTCAGTTTCTTCCTCTTCTTGGGGAAACTCTGAGGTGAAACGCTCAGGGATTGAAGCATGAGGTTTTGTGACTGCTTTATTTGTGAACCTGGCTCTTTCTCTCAAGGAGAAGCATATGCAAATAAAGGCCCTCCTTCTGCTGATAAAAAAAACACCCCAATCCCAACAATACAGTTCTTGGAGAAGATCCTCAGTACCATAATCTACAAGAGTCCCTATTATGCAATCTGTATGAACACAGACTCATCATGGAGTCTGTACTAAGCTGTGTTTTTCAGGCAGCTATTTCAATAAGTAATGTTATTGAGAGCAAGTGTGTGTGAGTGGGCATGAGTTACAGACAGTTGACATGTGTGATCGTTTTCATGACCGGCATATACTGTTTGAAAATGTCAACTGTAATGTGCAACTGGATGAGTGTGTAATGTGCAACTGGATGAGTCTGAAGGAGACTTGATTGAGCATAAGACATCTTTGAGATTCTAATATGCAAACTCTGGATTTACATTTAGTAACTTTTCCATGACCTGTAGCAGCCAAGTTCAAGGCCTGCAGGGTATCTTATCAGTACTGTTTATATCACGTATTGTACAGATTCCATGAAAGCTGGTTTACCATCTCCAGAGACATTGCCAAGAACACACTGTATCCGCTAAAGGACAGTCTAAAAGTCAATCACACATCCATGTATAATGGTGGGGAAGAGACACAGAGAGAAGTCAGAGTGAATACAGACACAAACCTCCTATGCAGGGAGGGAAGGAGCTGTTTTGCAGGGCTCTGTAAGGGCATGGACAGAAGGAAGGATTCTGGATCATGAGTATTTGGAAAGGGAGTTTCTAGTCTGTGTTTCTATTGTGATCCAGGGTTCTTCATCTCATTATTTCACACTAGGAATTTATGTTTGTTTGTTTTTTATGATTCAGTGCCTACCCTTAATATCTGTGAATTCAAAGTTGTATTGTAAGAAAAGAAAACATTCTCATAGAGAGAAAAACAGCCAACCAAAATGAGCTTGTTCCATAGATAGTAGAAATTTTCCAGGGGTAATCAGCATCTCTTTTGAGAAGGTCAATGTGCTAGTCCTGGTAGACTGGAGAAACAAATTCATGGACACTCCTACCTGTATAGGAAAAAAGTTTATATAAAGAACAATGGCATATTGAGAACACATATCACTCCAGTCCAGACAAGCCCATGAGTCCAATAGTAGCCCATATGTCTGATACCGTCCTGTAATTCCTCTTCAGTCTCATGCAACACATGATACAACGCTGAGTGCAAGAAGATCACAGGTTAGTGGGTTGAAAGTCTTGTGGATCCAGTGGCATTAGAAGCATCTTACTGCTGGCGTGGGCCTCCACATGGCTCCTCCAGCTCCAAGGTTCTGGCTGCCATTAGCATAGCTCCATGTGGCTTGTCAACAGCAATGCCTCACAGGGAGAGAGTGTATCTAGCCTTCAGTGAGCTATTTATCTCCTTCGTACCTCCAAATGAGGTCACTAAGATGCGACCTGATTGACAGGATAGACTCCACCCCTTCTTAAGTTGACAAGAGTTCATGTAACTGCCAGTCGAAGAATCTTTCAGGCAGACTCAGTGGAGTGCCTGGGTAGTGCTAACTCTTATGGCTTCAACTAATGGCTGTACAGTTGGTGGTTTGAAACTTGGTGTCATTTATTCAAGTATAATATAGTGTAAAAAGTTGCTTTTCACCCAAACTAAAATTCTGTTGACATTGATCAGTTCCAACTCATAGTAATCCTATAGGACAAACTAGAACTGCTCCCATAAGATTTCCAAGCCTGTATTTCCTTATGAGATTATTCTACCACTAATTCTCTCACAGAGAAGTTGGTGGTTCTGAAAGATTGAATTTTCATTTAACAGCTAGGCAAGTCACCACTGTCTAACTGGGGTTGGTAGTTCTGACATATTTTTAGTGAATTTTTAAGTATTATATTCTGTCAAAAATCATCATACTTTAAAATTATGTATTTCATGAAGCCTTGCTCTTTTTCATCCAGACTCTTCCCCTAGATCAGGGGTCAGTAAATTTTTTTTCAAAAAAACCTCTGAAAACTATAATAGATGATTGCATTGGTCATATAGACTTGGAGACAAATATTCAACCTTACTGATTGTGTAAACAACAGCAGGCAGCAGAAAAGGGCATAGCAGTGTGATAATAGAATGCTATTCACAAAGACAGGAACTGGGCCATGAGCCTGTTAACCAAAGCCCTACACTGAGGGTCTGTGTAAGTAACAGATGATCTTCTGTTTCTTTTCTAAAAACAGTTTTATTGGAATTTCATGCACATATGATATAATTCAATCATACAAAGAAGAGGCATACACGTCAGTCTTCTCTGCAGTAGGAGCAGCTCGCCTGCCACTACCCTCATCCCTTAAAAATTTTTGTCAGCGCCAAATTCTTCTCCACCCCTCCTCTGGTCAGAAGCGCCTCCCAGCTGATGAGGTGACCCTTGTCTGTCGCGCAGAAACAGCACAGGCACTGACAGAGGAGCGCTTCAGCAGCTTGGCAGCCCCACATTCCCTGACCTCACTGATCTCTAGTCACAGCTTTCAAACCAGCATATCTCAATGGACTTTGACACAGCAACCAAGCTCATTGGGGCTGCCACAGTTGGAGTGGCATCTATGGAGCCCGCATTGGGACTGGGTTTGGGAGCCTCATCCTGGGTTATGCCAGGAACCCTTCTCTGAAGCAGCCACCCTTCTCCTATGCCATCCTGGACTTTGCCTTCTTGAAGGCCCTCAGGCTTTTCTGCCTGATGGTGGCCTTCCTCATCCCTTTTGCCATGTGAAGGAGCCTTATCCACCCCCCACATTTCTCTGTCCAATGTCTGTCTGCCCAAAATTTCCCTTCTCTGCACCTCCCCGGGCAGTCTGGGGAAAATAATTGGCTCAGAGTTTGACAGAGGAAAGACAAATAAATACTTTATTAATAAATATGTTTCTTTTTTTAATAAAGTGGGGGGTATACAATTATCATCACTATCAATTAAAATTTTTTCTTCCTCTTTGTTCATATCATTACATTTTTATTTTGGCAAAATGTACACAGGAAAACATTCTCCAATTCAACCACTATTATATGTACAATTGAGTGTCTTTGATTATACTCTTCATGTTTACAACCATTATTGATATCCTATTCAAAATTATCCCGCCACCATTCATATAAACTGACTTCCCCCTAAGCAACAACCCTATCTCCTCCACCCACGGTAACCCTTGGTCAAGCTTTGTTTTTATGTAGTTTTAAAAATAGATGTATATAATATTCACATATCAGGCATCAAAGAACAAAAAATCATATCATTGTTTGCACACCTCCATGATATGATCGCCAAGGACAAACAAGTGCATAAGCAAATGTGGCAAAGAAAGCTGATGGTGTCTGGCTATCAAAAGAGATAGGGTCTGGGGTCTTAAAGCATTGAAGGTAAACAAATGGCCATCTAGCTCAGAAGCAACAAAGCCCACATGGAAGAAACACACCAGCCTGTGCCATCAAGAGGTGTTGAAGGGATCAGGTATAAGGCGTCAGAAAAAAAAATCTTACCATAGTGAATGAAGGGGGAAGTGCACAGTAGAGACCCAAAGCCCATTTGTAGGCCGCTGGAGATCCCCAATCAGAGGGGTCTAGGGGAGGAGATGAGTCAGTCGGGGTGTAATGTAGCACAGATAAAGAATACAGCTTTTCTCTAGTACCTAAAAGCTTCCTTCCACCCCCCTCCAACTACCATGATCCAAACTCTACCTTGCAAGTCTGGATAGAGCAGAGGATGTACACAGGTGCAGATAGGAGCTGGAGGCACAGGGAATCCAGGGTGGATGATACCTTCAGGACCAAAAGTGTGAGGGGCGACACTGGGAAAGTAGAGGGTGAGTGGGTTGGAAAGAGGGAACCAATCACAAAGATCTATATATGACCTCCTCCCTGGGGGGACAGACAACAGAAAAGGGGGTGAAGGGAGACTCCGGACAGGGTAAGATAGGACAAAATAATAATTTATAAATTATCAAGGGCACATTACAGGGGGGCGGAGGAGCGGGGAAGGAGGGGGAAAAAGAGGACTTGATGCAAAGGGTCTAAGTGGAGAGCAAATGCTTTGAAAATGATTAGGGCAAAGAATGTACAGATGTGCTTTATACAATTGATGTATGTATGAATTGTGTTAAGAGTTGTATAGGTCCCTAATAAAATGTTTAAAGCCAGGAAGATGGCCGACCTGGACACCTGCATACTCTGAGAGCTCCTCCAAACAAAGCAGATTTGGTGTCCAGGTAGCTGAATAGTAGGGGTCTGGTGAGTGAAATATCCCCCTGGGACAGCACCCCAGTACCACCCCACACATTTGTCCTGAGCAGGGGTCTAGGTGAAACAGGACCGGACTCGTGGGACATCTCTGGTCACTAAGCTGCCACCATCTCACTGGCGACTAGCCTAAGCTCCATCCCCAAACCGGACCCCCGCCCAGAGTCGCTTGCCTGCCCTGCTTAGACCAGCGCAGCAGGTCACGCGCTCCCCTACACCAGCGGCCCACTCGCGGATCCCCACTAGGAGAGAAGTTTTCCTCTCCCGTGGTTCCCCTCTCCCTTCAAGGCAGAGATCTGCCCTGGGGCCGTGTCCCTCCCTCCATTTATCCAAGCTCTGGGGGGCAGACCCGCAGGTTGTCTGGCGACCCCCACGGGTGACCACCACTCACACTGCTGCCGAGGACCTCTCCACCGGCCCTCTGTGTGCCGGCCGCCCACCCCCACCCACCCCCTGCAGCCTAGCAACAGCTCCACTCCCGGCAAGGACCCTGTGCTGAGCTTTTCCCGCCGGCGGGAGCCAAAGCCCAACCCGCGCCTGTCCCGGACCCTGCGCTTCCGCAGAGCGCCGTGGCCCGCGCTGCTGAGTCTGCCCGAGGGCCCCTCCCGGTGCCAGGCACAAGAGTGGGTGCCTTCCCCAGGGTGCTGCAGGGACCCCGGCAGCCACTGCTCTGAGCTCTGAGCCTGAGCGGAGGACAGGCGCCATTGCCCCCTGCGGTTTCACACCAAGCCGCTGCTGTCCGCACAGCTCTGAGCTCTGAGTGGGGGCAGAGGATGGGCACCATTGCCCCCTGCGGTTTCGCGCCAAGCCGCCATTGTCCACATGGCTCTGAGCTCTGAGCCTGGGCGGAGAACAGGGGCCATTGCCCCCTGCCGTTTCGTGCTGCTGTCCAAGGGGCCTTCCCGTGCCCGTTCACAGCCCGGGCAGATCAAACATTCCAACTGCGGTGGAGCCTAGGACTCAGCTTTGCAGTCCCTGCGGAGCCGTCAGTGAGCTCCAGCTGGCTCTCACCACCTGGGGGCCCTGTGGGGTCCCCAGTGCCAGCCCTAAGCCTGCCGCAGCCGTCCCCAGCCACCACAGGAGACGGGCACAGTGGCCTGTGCCCCCCCACAGTACCCTTAGCTGTCCTAGCACTTCCCAGCTAGAGCACAAGGACTGCCAGTGGGGAGCGGCTGGACCTAGAAGGGCTTGCTGAGCTGAAGAGCATTCCCACCATCACATAGATCAGCACCATATCTTGGGACAACACGAACTCACCCACCTCTGCGCTCTATTAGGCATCACCAGCGCTTAGAGGAAAAGGGGGAAATTTTCAGATGTACACATCTACACATCCTCCATCTAGCATAGGTTTTTTTTTGCCTTTTTGTGTTTTTTGTTTTGTTTTTAATTTCTTCTTCCCGTTATTTTACTTTCTGTGCTGTACTCTCTCTCTCCTTCCTTCCTACTTTTTCATTAATGCTTTTATTTCTCTTCTGCCCCTTTTCTATAGATTCTCCTTCTCTCTCTTTTTTTCTTCTCCTTCCACCTCTACTAGTATCACAGCTTGTCCCTCTTCTAATACAGATTCTCCTCCCTCTCTCTCCAATTTTTTTCTTCCTCCTTCCCAATATTTTGTTAAAAACTATTTTTAAATCGTTAACCTTTTAAATCCTTTTTATTACTAACCTCCACTCCCCATAAAGGGGGTTGCTAAGGGTACCCTGTCACACCTGGTCAAAGCAGCCTGAGGACACTCACTGAGGCTCCAGCCCCCATTCCAGCTGCTGATACATCTCTGCACTGCGGGTTACCAACCCGACAGGGAACTCGGTCTACACAGCAGTCTGACCCACCCTTACAGTAGGTCATAGGCAATTGCCTGAAAGAATCCTTAACAATAACATAGATAAGGTTACCTCGGTCTCCAACAGACCACATCACTCCCAACAAAGAAAGAAGAGAAACGAGGCACTTAAACAGACCTAATGTCACTCATAGAAGAAACAGATATGGATCAGCCACAAAAGGAAATCTTCAGAACTCTGCTTGCAGTAATACAGGAGCTAAGAGAAGCAACCCAGAATAAGGATGCAACAATAGAAGGGATGAAATACACAATAGAGGGGATGAAGTCCACAATAGAGGGGATGAATTCTACCCACCAAAGGGAACTGCAGAAACTAACAGAGGAGGTAGCAGAGGCCACAAAAAAGGTCACAGAAGCTACATCTAGGCTTGAGGAGGCTGAGAACCGTATCAGTGAACTGAGGACACTCAAACCGAATGAAGCAAGCAAGAAAAACAATCAGATGGGAAAATTAACGAAACAGAAGACAGCCTGAGATCAATGACAGATGCTATGAAGAGGAATAATGTTCGAATAATCGGTCTACCGGAACACAACATAACACAAAAATGGACAGCAAAGATAGCAGAGGAATTTCTGGAAGAAGATTTTCCCAACCTAGCAAAGGAGAATCAGACTTTCATACAGGAAGCAGAGAGGACGCCGGCTAAGGTAAACACCAAGAGCAACACGCCAAGACATATAATAGTAAAAATATCCAACTTAGAGGAAAAAGAGAAAATTTATGAGCAGCAAGAGAAAGGAAGACAGTCACATACAAAGGAGCGCAGGTAAGAATATGCTCAGACTTATCAGCAGAAACCATGAAGGAGGAGAGAATGGAGCAACATCTTCCAAAAACTGAAAGATAAAAATGCCTCACCCAGAATCCTATACCCTGCCAAGTTATCCATTAAGATAGAGGGTAAGGGTCTTCCAGGACAAGGAAGAACTCAAAAATATGCTTCAAGTCACCCGACCCTGCAGAAGATACTGGCGGACTCACTATGGCCAGAAGATCAAGCTCCAACTAGAACCATCGGGAGGCCACCATATATCCCATCTCCATCTAGAAGTTAACATGCCAGCAACAAGTACCAGGACAACAGGGTCTCAGATGGAAAAGAGGACATGATAGAAACCCTCACTCAAACGCAGCACACTGATATGAAGGGAGATAGGTAAAGACCCAAAACACAAAACAGAGTATGGAAACTATGAAGCCAGAGATAGTAATAATCACTCTGAATACCAATGGGCTCAATTCGTACATTAAAAGTAAGAGGCTGGAGGACTGGATTAGAAAACATAACCCATCAATCTGCTTCCTGCAAGAGACCCACCTTAAGCTAGCAGAGAAGCTGATGGTTCCCGGCTATCAAAAATATATAGCGTCTGGGGTCTTAAAGGCTTGAAGGCAAATAAGCGGCCATCTAGCTCAGAAGCAACAAAGCCCAAAGAGAAGAAGCACACGGCCTAAACGAATACAAGGTGTTGAATGGACCATGTAGCAGACACCAAGGAACAAAAACAATCATTGTGTGATCACCTTCCTCACATAATCACTGAAGACGAAAGTGTGCATAAGCAAGTGTGGTGAAGAAGGCTGATGGTGCCCGGCTACTGAGAGACATAGCGTCTGGGGACTTAAAGGCTTGAAAGCAAACAAGCGGCCATCTAGCCCAGAAGCAACCAAGCTCACACGGAAGCAGCACACCAACATATAGGTGATCATGAAGGGCAGAGGAGACCAGGTCTCCAACAACAAAGGTGGGGTGGTGGTGAGAATCATATCACCGTGAAAGAGGGGGAGTACATGATGGGGACCCAATGCCCAACTGTAGACAGCTGGACATCCCATCCCTTCCAGAGGGGTAGTGGGGAGGAGATGAGTCACTCAGGGTTCAGTGTAGCAACAATGAAACTAAAAACCTTCCTCTAGTTCCTGAACGCTTCCTCCCCTCCCAATTATCATGACCCCAATTTTACCTAGCGGGCCTGGTTATACCAGAAGATGTACAGCGGTGCAGTAGGGATCTGGAAACACAGGGAATCTAGGACAGACAAACCCCTCAACACCAGCGGTGGGAGTGGCGACACCAGGAGGGAAAAGGGTGTAGAAAGGGAGAACCGATCTCGGAGACCTATGTGTAACCTCCTCTCTTGGAGATGGGCAATGGGGAGGTGGGTAAGGGGAAAACGCCGGGGAGTGTAAGATAAGATATAATAATTATTTATAAACTATCAAGGGACCAGGGGTGGCATCGGGGAGGGAGGGGGACAGGGGCAAAAAAGGGAAACCGAGCTGATTCCAGGAACCCAAGTGGAAGGTGAATTATGAGAATGACGAGTGCAACGAATGTGTAAGGGTGCTTTGCTCAATTGATGTATGTACAGATTGTGATAAGAGCCTTATGAGCCCCAATAAAAAGATTGAAAAAATAAAATAAAATGTTAAAAAAATATTCACTGACTTAATGTTTACAGTGTTGTAAAATATATATGTATATATGCATATATATCATAATGAATTCTTATGTTCTTTCCCCCTCCCACATTCATTGTTTGCTCCCAAAATTTCCTCACCCTTGCTACTCCTCTACTCCCCTAGGGCCCTATAGACCATTGCATCAGTTATTGTCTCTAGGGATCCGTGTCTGTGCGTTACAACTTTGGAAACCCAATAGAAACAACCAAAACTAAAATAAAGCTGCAAGAAGAAAATAATAATAATATAAAGATAAAAATGAAAATAAAGAATGAGAAAGGAAAGACTACCATCAATATTTTAAAGTTCAGCAAAAAAAATACTGTTATGGAACAAGTGGGAAATACTTTACCTTAGAGCAAGTACAGGTTGGATTGAGAGGTAGGTCAACTGACCAATTGTCATATTATGCCATGGTCTGATCCACTGTGATCAAGTTCACAATCATCTCTGTCTGATGGTAAACCTTTTCAAGGGGATGTACCAGAGGTTTAATATGACTAGATATTCTTCAGATGGATTTTGAGTTCTCACTGTTCACCTACCCTTCGACAAGATGGATGTTCATCATTTGAGCTCTGGGACTTTTTCCTTCATTACATTTGAATTTAATTGTCACTATCTTTGGATCCCACATGCTGGTGTGCTTCTTCATTGTGGACTTCCTTGACACCTGACTTAGATGGCTGCTTCTTTGAAGACAAGCCTTTTAGACCCCAGATAATTGATAGCCTGGCACCATCTGCTTTTTTTCACCCCACTTTGCTGTAATGCCCTTATCTTCATTCATTTTTCAATGAAGGTAAGTATTGAACAGAGCCATGTTAAGATCTTGTACCCAGAATATGATCACCTAGAGGATGGATCTAGCTAAATCTTGTCATAAACCATGGGCACCTCTACCTAGTGCCTGGAAAGTGAACATGTGAAACTCCACAACTGTGTTACTCTGGGTTGACTAGGGAAAAAATTCATAGACATTCATATGTGTACAAGAGAGAACTTTATATCAAAGAGCAATTGTACATTAAGAAAGCATACCTGCCCAGTCCAGTTGAAGTCACTAAGTCTGAAATTAGCCCATATATCCAATACCAGACTATAAATTCTTTTCAGACTCACACAACATATACAATGATGTCGAATGCAGGAAGACCACATGCCAGTGAGTGGAAATTCTTTTGGATCCAGTGGAGGCGGAAACATCTCAATGCTGTCAAGGGTCTCCACGTGGCTCCTTCAGCTCCAGGGCTCTAGTGTCGCTTCATGTGTCTTGTTCACAGGAATGTCTCACAGGGCATGAGCTTGTGTCCCGCCTCCAGGGAACTATTTATCTCCTCAATGCCTCCAAATGAGGTCATCAAACTGCACCCGCACTGACAGACTAAACTCCACCCCTTCATTCTTAAGTCTCAAATTGACAACAGATTATGCAACTACCACAGCAACCAAGGAGTCAGATGAAGAGGAGGACAGGAAAAGAGAAGTAGGTGCCTTCTCTGTTTTATACTCTACTTAAATTTGTATCTTTATGTTATTATTATTTTTCTTTATGTTTCTTTTTTGGGTTTTTAATTGTTTTTGCTATTGTCTCCCTGTTTGGAAGCAAAAAAGAAGTGGATGCATGGAGACAATAACTGAGGCAATGGTTTATATGGAAGGGGGAGGGGAATTAGGGAGTAATTAGTGGATCTGTGAGGCACGAGTGAGCATTAAGCTTATTTGACAATGGATATACAACTCTTTTCTAGAAGTGTTTTAAGTATGGAAATCTGAATGTTATATCAGGAACATTACAAAAGAAAGGGGGGGGACTTGATCTATGGTTACCATGTGTGAAGGAGGAAGAGTTTTTGCTTAGGGGATAGTGAATTAATTTTAATGGTGGTGGAAAAATATGCAGGGTGATTAAAATAATGGTTGTACAACATGAAAAGAATACTCAGTGGCACTGAATTACACATGCAGAAGTTGTTGAACTGGTGAAAGTTTTGTTACATACATTTTTGCAAGTATGTGAAATATATTACATGAATAATGATTATGGAGGGGAAAATTGTTCCATAATTGACTGTGGTAGAGATTGTACAACTCTTCTTGATGTGATTGAGGTATTGAATTATACGATAACTTGAAAAGTGCCAATAAAAGTGATTTGTTTTGCTTTGAAGAGAAGCGGATTCTCAGAAATGTTCATCATTTTACCTCCCACTTTAACCCTACAGCCTGCACATTTCATGGGGTACCCTTGTACTAAGGGTAGAACTGGGCTGCCCAGAGAGAAAGTGAAACATTCCAAGAAAAATAGTATCCCCAGGAATTCCCTTCGTTATGGCTCACACCTCAGGCCAACTGTCTGCATTTCTACAAATCTACACATGGTTTTCAGGAAGAAATTGTTTGTCCATAGTGAGTGCAAATGATGAAGGGTAGAGATTGACCTCACAGAACAAAGGTCAGAAAAATTCCCTCTAGAGGCCATTACTCAGCTGCTCCTACTCAGAACCATCCTCCTTCTGCTTCCACATGCACAGCACACGTGAATCACCTAGAGTAAAATATGGTAACAGAGCTCCAAGTCACAAATGAAAGTCAGACTTCTTAGGTCTTCATCCTTACCATGTTGATCATAGATGCCTGTGGAGGTAACACCCTTCTGGATTCTTCCTGGTGACATGAATGTCCTACCCTGTAAGCACCTTCATGTCAAAAACAATGATTTTCATCTTAGAATGGTTTTAAATTATATCCCCCCCTTTATTCCTAGGTGTGATTGTTCAGGTAGAGCTGCTACAGACCAGTCATGAGTTGGGAAAGCTATGTGCAATGTCTCAAAGTGCTATGTCTAACTTTCAGGTCTGCAGATATCAAGTTTCTAGATCTATCAGGTTCTGGGAAACACAACCTGTGTTAGGTGGCAAAGAAGTCTTGTGATGAGAGTCTTAGCAACAACTCAGTTTTCACATATTGATACATTGAAACCACAACAGCTCAACCAGCTGGGTGTACTTTAACTGAACAATCAGAAACCTGAGGACAATGACATGTAAATGTAGGAAACTTACCAGGAGACACAGTGAAGGCTAAATGGTCAAACATCTCAAGCATCACAACACTAACTGGGCAGCAGAGGGAGCTCAGGGTACATGGGACACAATCTTTGCCACAGGAGCCGGTGCAGGGGATGCCAAGTTTGTTTCCTCTTGTGTCTGGAGTTTCCCAGTTCACCCACGTGGAGTACCTCTTCAAGGACACTTCAGCAACTACAGTTCTCATGTCTCTTATTTTCCTGAAGGGAAGATCCTAAAAATTAAAATTCCTTGTTCTTCCTGAGAAGACAGGGGAGAAAGAAATCACACTTGGGACAAGTTGAAATCAATCCCAGAAGGACCGATAATCTCTCTAGGCTGTTAAAATCTGACCTCCATGTGCTTCTCTCAACACAATCAGTTACTCTCCATCCTAATTCTTTTTTACCAGTTACTGTAGGTTGAAACTATATGTGTGTGAATCCCAGCCCAAATATCTCCTGTGAAGAGAAAACAAAAGCAAACCTGATTTTACCATTTCTGAAATAATTGACAGTTGCATGTATTTTTGAAACTTGGAGAAACTGACATTTTGAGATTCTTAATAAAGCATCAAAATGTCTCATAGTCATTAGAAATCATATAATGGCGCTTGCCCCAATCCCAACTATGTGGACTCTCCCCCTTCCCTTCCCCCCACCCCTACCTAAAGAAGGCAATTCAGAGAACAGAACTGAAGCTGAAGCTTGGGGACATGTGCATCTGTGATTAGAGCACACGGGAGAAGCGAAGAGGGTAGGAGTGTGAGAAGAACACATCCTGACCCACTAATCCCCAAGGACGATATTACTGCTCATAGCAGATAAGGCACAGTGAGGATCATAGGGCCAGTCACACCACAAGACATGATGTCCCTAACTGAACCATATCACTATGGGGGACAACACTGGAGACTCAGGGTGGGACTTGTGTCTGATCAGACCCCATCACATTGGGCAAAATACTAAGGGCATGCAACAGCAAGGGAAGCAAAGCAATGAAGTCCCCGGGGAATGCCAAAATTAGATGTTGGGGACAGTGTGACACAGCACCCCTTCAGACTCGACTTGAAAGCATTCCTAAAAGTCAAAAACCAGCCTGCAACGATTTATATGCATTTCTTGTTTTGTCACTGGCTATCTTTTTGTTGTTATTTCTGTTTGTTCGGTTGGTTTTGTCTTCCTCTGTTGTTTTGTTTGGCTTTGCCTTGTTTTTGTTCTTATTAATGTCTCTGCATGTCGATCTAGATAGAAGACTGGATAAACAATTCAGAGAAGGAAAAACAGGACCAGTGGTCCCGGGGGGACATGGGAGAAGGAGAGGTGGGAGAATAGAAGGTGGGGGTGAGGGGATCAACCAACCCAAGGTCAAGTTAACAACAAATGAACTAAAATCGTTGGAGAGAAAGCATAGGATGCCTAGTGGGGATTAATCGAGGGCAAAGTCAGAGCGAGGAATTACTGAAACTCAAATTAAGACTGAACATGTTAGTGGGACAAGAGGAAAGTAAAAGGAAATGGAGGAAAAATTAGAAAGCAAAGGGCATTTACAGAGGTCTAAATATAGGCATATACCTATGTAAATATATTTATATGTAATGGCAGGGAAATAGATATGTTAGGTATTAAGGTTGAAGATGGAAACTGGGCCTCAACTCAAGTACTCCCCAAATGTAAGAACACTTTGTTCTAAAACCCTGCATTCTGTGATGCTCACTTTCCCAACACGATGGCGGTCGACAAATTGGGTGCATAAGCAAATGTGGTGAAGAAAGCTGATGGTTCATTGCTATCAAAAGATATAGTGGCTCTGGTCTTACTGGCTTGAAGATAAACAAACAGACATGTAGTTGAGAAGCAAAAATGGAAGAAGCACACCAGTCTGTGTGATCATGAAGTGTCCATGTGATCATGTATCAGGCATCAAAGACCCAGAACAAAAAAAATTTTTTTTAATCATATCCATGTGAACGAAGAAGTGTGTGCAGTGGAGACCCAAAGCCCATCTATAGACAATTGGAAATCCCCTTACATATGGGTCACAAGAAAGAGAAGAGTCAGTCAGAGTGTACTACAGCACCAATGAAACAGACAACTTTCCTCTAGTTCTTTAATGCTTCTCCCCCCACTATCATGACCTCAATTCTACCTTACAAATCTGACTAGACCAGAGCACGTACACTTCTACAGCTAAGATCTCACAACAAAAGGAATCCAGGACAGATAAAACCCTCAGGGCCAATAATGAGAATAGAGATACCAAGAGGATAATGGGAAGATGGGAGTAGAAAGGGGGCATCAATCACAAGGACTGACATATAACTCCCTCCCAGTGGGACAAACAATGGAAAAATGGGTGAAGGGAGACAGTGGAAAATGTAAAATAAAAATTTATAATTTATCAAGGTTCATGAAGGAAGAAGAGTGGGAGAGGGAGGGGGGAAATGAGGAGCTGATATCAAGGGCTCAGGTAGAAAGCAAACACTTCCAACATGATGATGGCAGCATATGTACAAATGAGCTTGACAATGGACGAATGCATGGATGGTGATATGAGCCATAAGAGCCCCCAATAAAAGTATTTAATAAAAAAGAAAGCATTAGTATTGTAAAGCATAATACCTAGATTTGGAGAACAAAATCAACTCCTTAACCATGGGAGACTTCCTCTAGTTTTAGGAAGATGCCCTGGAAACGTCCTGATGTGTTATGCAAATTCACGAACAGCATTGGCTTCTCTGGGAGATGTAGAGATCTTCAGCATTTAAAGAACATCTAAGTGTAACTTGATACCTTAAAATTCTTGGTGTGCAAAAGATTTGTGAAGGGAAGGCAAGCTTGATTAAGGCAAGACAAACCTGCAGGGAAGGAGCAAAACTCAGGAGCCACTGTCATATTCAGCTCTAGTGGACAATTAGGGAAGGTCTAGAAGGTGATGATGAGGGTTTTACTTTTAGCATATGAATTTCCTTTCCAAAAGATAATTTAAAACAGAATTAGACAAGGGAAGCTTGTGTCAGATTAAATATATATTTCTACGGGGAATATTTAACTGCATCAAGAAAAGAATAAGCACCACACAGAGGGGTGGGGAGGAGGTGGGCACATTTCAAGGAAGTGTCTCTAACTGTAGGTTGACATTTCCATTAAGTCAATTCTTTCTCATAACAACCCTATAGGATAGAATAGGACTGCCCTTCTAGGCTTCTGCGTCTGTAAACCTTCATGGGTGTGGAGAGCATTCTTTCCCCTGCACAGCCATTGGAGATTTAAAATGATTGACCTTGCATTTAGCAGCCCATCGCATAATGAACTCCACACGCAGAGCTCTCCAAGATATCTAGAACATCCTTAGCTACTCTTGGAGTGACTCTCTTAGAAGTCATTCAACATTACTTATGACTATATAGGCAAAAGGTATGCAAATAGACATCTCCCCTGCTGATGAAAACCATCCAAGTCCCAACTCTAAAGTTCTTGGAGAGGTGCTCCAACTCTGGAATTCCCAGGTGCCAACATTCAGGACTGAACACATCAAGTCACCATGGAATCTGTATTGAGCTCAATTTTCCTTTTTGGAATTTCAAATGGTGCTTTGATGCAGATAAAGTGTGTATGAGGGGGCCTGAGTGAGAGGCAGTGAATATGTTATGATTTTCATCATCAGGATGTCGGTGTGTTTACAGGTGTCCAGTGTGAGGTGGAGCTATGGAATCTGAGGGAGACTTTAGGCAGCCTGAGGCTTCTCTGAGACTCTCCCCTGCTGTCTCTGCATTCACTGTCTGTGTGTATAACACACAGAGGGTCTGCCTAGGCCCAGAGAATGGGCGGAAGTGGGTTTCATACATTAATAGTGTTGGTAGGAAAAGCCACATAGATTCTCTGAAGGGCCAATTTACCATCTCCAGAGACAATAGTAAGATATACTATAACTTCAAATGGACAATCTGAAATTCGAGGACATAGCTCTGTAATTCTGTGCAAAAGACTCAACAGTGTGGTAGTTATATAATCTGGTGTAAATTTGGGACTTGAGAGGATAAAGAGGGAAGGGTTGGAGTCTGTCAATTGGATCATAGCCAATGACGCCTATGTGTGGGCATCTCGATCTCCTGAGAATTCTGGGAAATCCCATATTCCATCTTTGAGGGGAAGACACTCTTTCTAATCCCTGGGAGACACCCTACTGACAAGGGTGACCCCCTGTGAGACATCCCTGAGTAGAAGCCATGTGGATCTACCTCATGAAGCCCTGGGTGCTGGAGAATCCATGTAGAGCCCCCGTCAGCACTGAGAAACTTACAATGCCACTCGATCCAAAGACTTTCTGCCCACTTTCCTGTGATCATCTTGCATTCTGGATCATTGCATGTACTTCATAAGTCTGAAGAGGAATTTATACATTGGTATCCGACATATGTGCAAATTATGGACTTATGGGCTTGGACCTAACTGGGGTTGAGATGCTTTCTTAATGTACAATTGCCCTTTATATTAAATCTCTTATACACAATATGCGTGTGTCTATGGATTTGTTTCTCTAATCTACCCAGACCAACGCATACAGTTAGGGGAAGTCAGAGTTAACCAAGACACGAATGTACTCTAGTGGAAGAGGTTAGGCTGCAGGAGCCCTCAGGACCCAGAGCACAGGTCTCAGACCGAGGAGCAGGTGCAGATGGAGCTTCACCACTGGCTTCCTGTTGTGTCTGGGGATTCTTCTCCTTCTCGGTATCCCTCAGGGAATCAGTGCATCTCCTCACATCTTTCTCAAACACTCACCCAATCTCCCTGTGACGATAGGATGATTTTGAACTTAGTTTCTGTTTCGTTTTCCCCTTGAATCGCGCCACATTTCCCATATAATTGGTAATTCCTATATCTAGGATGAATTCTGTTCACATCATCTGCTTCATCAAGCTCTTTATGCCTTGCATTCAATACCCCTCCTGTATTCCCTCCTTCCCTGGGACAACAGTCCCTGCTGTGCAAAGGATCTCACTTTATTAGCTTGTGTGTATATATATTTTTCCAGACAACATATTACAAGAACTTATCACCAGTAGCCCAATCCTATATCAAGTCGCCTGTCTCCATTCATCCAATCGGAGACTTTCTTCTCTGAGTTCATTCATTTTATTAATTCACAGCTCCTGTCTGCCCTTGTCCACCACAGACTGATTTTAGAGTCTGTTTTTTTTTTCTCCAAAGGCTGTTTGTTTAATTCAGTAGTTGTGAATATTGATACAAGAGTGGGAAAAGGGAGACAAGACACATTTTATGCTTAGTCTCAAGGTACCTCCACAGAACTCACCTCCCTTCGTGCCCTATGTCCCCTTGTGCATGGGCTATACACGTCCTATTCTGCACAGGGCACCCACAGGTTCCCTTCAAGTTCTATGGGTGGCTATGCCTCCACATATTATTGAGAGCAGAATATCCTTCTCTAGAGACATGACCAGGAACTGATTTTCCCTCAATTAGCAGTGTGACTGCTGTAGTTACGATCGTGTATTTCTGAGTCGGACACACAGAGGGAAAGGTTGTGGGAACCCAGACACAAACACCAATACAGGGATATGGCTGGGCTCAGGGGTCACTGAAAGCCCACAGATAAAAGGGGCCCTCAGGGGAGAAATGTAGAGGAGCCTAAGAAGGATTAGTTAAATTAGGTACCTATTTCCTCTACCTGCAGAGAAAATGTCCCTACCACAGACCTCCACATTCTTGTAGCTCAGTGTATGTTCTTGTATGCACTTTATGTCTGTGTGTTTTGTGTGTGCTAGCACATTGCCTTAAGATGTTATACAATGTGACAGAACTTGTAGTCTGTTCTGCATTTATTTTATTATTATAATTCTAGTATATTTTAGTGTGTCTTTGTGGTTTTTCTTAAGTAAATGCATGTGTATTTATTAATCTGAGGGTATTATATGAAGATTTGTTAGTTGTAGTAGATGTGCTAATTTGTTCACAATATGCATGTGTATGTTAATATGACTGTTAGAATACAAATGTCATTTTGTGAGTTTCCTGCTAGTGTGTGTTCACTCCAACTCATCTGGCTCTTCATCAAACTTTATGAGCTCGCATCTCCTTGAATAATCTACTGAGTGTTAAGAAATGACTTAGGCTGGGGGAATCCATTAGAGGCCCATAGTAATATGCACAGCAGAGTGTGCTAATCAGTGAAACTTCTTTTTGAAGTGGACAATAAGAGACAGAGGGACATGAACAGCAAATCCTGGAGGTGAACTGGTCAATGCAGAGACAGCCTTAACTAGGAAACAGGCCAAGGGGGATGCTTATTTTCTCCTCTCTGCAGCTCTTGTGTTTACAGTTGGCAATGATAAAGCCTTTGTAAAAGGATGCATGCTATACTCAAAGAATGCCTAGTTGTAGGTAAATGGGTAATGCCAAGAGCCAAGGTGACGGCTGAAGCTTGAAGGTAAATGAGATGGATCAAGGAAAGAGATAACTTATCTTCCGTCATCTTTGCCCATGAGGTTCAAGCTCACCTCCCCTGTGTTCCTCAGTGTGTGCTCTGCACCCATGAGATTATTGATTGGTTTCCACCCATAGTGACCCTCTGTGTCCCACAGGGCTTGCTCTGGGGGCAGCTCTCACAGGGGGAAACCAGGAGGAGAGGGGAGGGAGCAGTTGGGCAGAAGAAGCTGTGATGGACCCCACAGAGCCAGACGGCCCATGGAGGACAGGACCCTGTGGCTGTTTCCCCGAAGGTGTGCCCCTCAGGGCAGATCAATGCTCTGGAGACCCCACCGCAGGTGGAGGCCCCCCGGCCCTCTTCAGTCCCGCCCTCCACACCCTCACCTACATTTGGAGCTGGGTGAGCTTCTCCTCCTGGGCCGCCAGCTGCCTTTCCAAGTCCTGGTGTCAGGTATGTGGCCCTCTAAGGGGCGGATCCCTGCTCACCCCACAGTCAGGGTCTAGCAGGAGGTCCTCTCAGGAGGCCAGCCAGACCGCGGCCTGACCCAGCATTCCCCGCAGCTCCTCCTGGTCCTGGCTCACCTGGCAGTGGTCCTGATGAAGGCCCAGGCCGTCCGGAGCTCCTGCAGCTGCCTGTGCTGCTCCCAGAAACACTGTGACCTGGGGGGCAGAGAGCTGTTGGGAGGGGCGCAGGGTGTCGCCTGGGTGGGGCAGGGCTGGGTTACCGTGGAGCAGGGAGCAGCAGGAAAGGGAGCTCTGGCCACGCACCACCCTGGCCCTAGACCTCAGCGCGCACATCTCTGGGGCCATGACGTAGCTGGTGTCCAGCAGCTGCTACCCCGCCGGCCGCACTGCCTGGGCTCTCAGGCAGAGCTCCTGCCCCAGTGTCTTCTTGGCCCCAGCTGGCCCTTCTGAGGATATAGACTAGCGCCTGCTTCTCTTGAGCCTGAGTGCTGGGTGGGGGACAGGGCATGGGAACAGGTCTCAGGGCCAGAGGGCAGAACAGGGAGGAGGCAGGGAAGAGCTGGGTGCCCCCACCCGCATGGAACAGAGCGAGCCCGCATCCAGGTAGGGTGGCACATACAGCAGTTCCTGGCAGTGCCTGAGGAAGGCGTGGCCATGGGCTACCCACTCCAGCTGCTGGCCCTGCTCCCAGGCCTTCATGTTCAGGTGGCCCAGGCCTCCAGCACCTCAGCCAGCTGCTCGGCCAGGCCCTCCTGGACCGCAGGGTGTACCTGGATGGCCTCCATCCGCATCTGAACCACCACCTCGTCCACAGCCACCAGCTCCCTCTGCAGCTGGCAGAGAGCAGGCTGAATGCTCCTCCACCCAGGACTCTGCAGGCAATCCTGGCTGTACCCCAGCCTAGGTCAAACCCAGGCCCGTCACCCCCAATCCCAGAGGGGGAAGGGGCGGGCTGCAGTCCTGCCTGGGGTCAGCTGGGGGTGAGGGTTCCTCATCCATCCATTGCCTACAGAAGAGGGGTTCTTGCGGGGGGGAGGGACTGGGGCCCTCCCCTGCAGGAGGCGGTGCTGGCGCTGCAGGACCTCCACAGACACCAGGTCGTGGCCAAGGACAGCACCCTCCACCAGGACCACCTTCTGCATGTGGCCCCACAGCTCGAGCGCCACCTTGTGGAAGTCGAGGGCACAGCGGGAAGGAGGGCCAGCAACTTTCTCCCTTAGAACAGGGCCACCTCCTTTTGAGCAAAGACTGTGGCTTGGGGATTTGTGGGGCGTTAACACGGAGGGAAATAGGACGAAGACTCTATTCCCTAACTTATAACAGGGAGAATCTGGAAAGCTGGTATTCCACGGTAGGAAAGCCTCTACTTTGGTAAGTTAGAGGTAAAGTCCAAGTACATTATCCTGCTTTAAAAATCATTCCCACGGATTCTCCGTTAACAGCTAGACTGCCTTAATGTGAGCACATGGCTGATTGTATCTCTGTGTAGAAGCAGATATGATCATTTTGCCCTCTCTTCCCACCGTGACACCCAAACCCACTTTTAGCTTCCCCCAATGCAGGTATTAGCTTTCCTCACCTTGGTGAGCTCAAGTACAGGGGCCTTACGATAGATACCGCCCACCTTGTGACCATGTCACTACTGAAGAGGTGTGTCTCCAGGCTCCCTATACATGTCCCAAGATAGCAAAGGTTCCACTTCTCCCAATTCCACATGGTCCATCAAGAGGAGCTGAAGTGAGCATGCCTAATAAAACATGTCTGACTCTGTATTGTATTCTCTCGCCCCTGTCTTTTCTGTCCTCTGTGACTTTACCGTGACCTTTACCTATTATCATCGCTGTACATTCGCGCCTTCTGGCCCTTCGGTGGTTAGAAGATGGATGGTTTCCTCTGATCACAGCAGGTTCCTGATGAGGCCCGGGGGCCACAGGCAGGGCCCGAGGGAGGAAAGGGTCTTGACACGCATGTTGGGAGGAAGGCAAAAAGATGGGGAGCCCTGAGCACATGAGGACGGCGGCTCAGGGAGCGAGTGGGCTGCCTGTCAGGGGGTCTGCCTGTAGCACCTCCAACAGTCAGTGAGGAGAGGGCTGGCCCCGGGGCCACCCAGCCCCAGGATTTCGGTTGCAGGACCTGTCAGGTGCTCAGTGCACTGAGACACCAGATCCCGAGCAAGGAGGGTGTGGGGAGGGAAGGCAGGGAGCTCTAAGAGTGGCGGTCAGCAAGAAGACCAGCAGGGCCTGTGCCCCCAACGAAACTGCGGCCCGTGCTCAGGGAGCATTGGGAGAGCCCACTTCGTGGTCCTGCCACAAGGAGTGACCTGCGCTGAATGACTCCAAACTGGGGGCAGGGAGGAGCGTGGTTGGATGGGGAAGGATGATTGATGCTGGGAGCTGGAGTCAGCCATGCCCCTTCATACACACATGCACACACGAGAATACACACAGAAGTATGCATGCACACACTCACATGCCCACCCCTACACATGAGCACGCACACACACGCACACACATCTGGGGTAGGCCTCTGTGTCCCGAGCCCCTTGGCTGTCACTGGCCTGTCCCTCTGGGCACCTAACTCTGTGCGTGCTTTCATTGCTTTGTCCAGCCTCACCCATGTAGCCTCAACGCAGCTCCTGTGGACTTGACTCAGGGCCATGGAGCTGGGGGAGGCGAGTTCCAGGGCACCTGCCAGCTCCCTCAGGGCCTGCACCCTGGCAGCCCCACACTCTGCCTTTTCTCCCGGAAGACCTTGAACTTCTCTTCCAGCATCTGCCAAAGGTGGGGCTGGAGAGGGTCAATGTGGATGGGGTTCAGGCAGCTCCTAAAACTCACAAAAGGGCCAGCTGGTCCCAACAGCTCCCACATCCCTCAGCCCTGGTTCTAGAACTCTGCAGGGCAACTCCTGCCCCCTCAGCCCACCCAGCATCTACCCTACCCTCCGTTCCTCCATCCACGTTCCCAGCACACACACACACACACACACACACACACACTCATACACTTGCAGAATCTCTGGAGGGCTTCTTAATTCATGTCTTTTTTGACACACACACACACACACTCATACACTTGCAGAATCTCTTGAGAGCTTCTGACTTTATGTCCTTTACACTCACACCCACATACATCCTTGAAAATCTCTCAAAGGCTACTGATTTGGTTTCTTTTTACACAAACACACACACAATCTTGCAGAATCTCTGGAGGGCATCTGACTTCGTGTCCTTTTTACACACACATACACGCACACACACACACTCACACACACTCACCCTTAGACCCTTGCAGTATCTCTAGAGGGCTTATGACTTCTTGTTCTTTTAACACAAACACACACACACATACACACACCCCACAGCAGAATCTATAGAGGGCTTCTGACTTCGTCCCATTTTTACACACGCACACACACACACACACAGAACCCCTCTGAATCTCTGGAGGGTGTCTGACTTAATGTCCTTTTTACAAACACAAACACACAAACACTCTTGCAGAAACTCTGGAGTGCTTCTGACTTCGTGTCCTTTTTACACACACACTCACACACCCTTGCAGAATCTCTATAGTGCTTCTGTTTTCGTGTCCTTTTTTACACACACAGACACACACACAGACACTCACACACACTCATACACTTGCAAAATCTCTTGAGAGCTTCTGACTTTATGTCCTTTACACTCACACCCACATACATCCTTGCAAATCTCTCAAAGGCTACTGATTTGGTTTCCTTTTTACACAAACACACACAGAATCTTGAAGAATCTCTGGAGGGATACTGACCTCGTGTCCTTTGTACACACACCCTTGCAGAATATCTGCAGGTCTTCTGACTTCGTGTCCTTTTTACACACTCGCACACCCACATGCACACATGCACGCACCCTTGCAGAATCTCTGGAGGGCTTTTTACTTCTCCTTTTTACACATACACATACACACCATTGCAGAATCTCTAGAAGGCTTCTGATTTACTGTCCTTTTTACACACACACACACACACACACACACACAATCACGCACCCTTGCTGAATCTCTGGAGGGCTTCTGAATTCATGTCTTTTTTGACACACACACAAACACACACACACACACACACACACTCATACACTTGCATAATCTCTTGAGAGCTTCTGACTTTATGTCCTTTACACTCACACCCACATACATCCTTGAAAATCTCTCAAAGGCTACTGATTTGGTTTCTTTTTACACAAACACACACACAATCTTGCAGAATTTCTGGAGGGCTTCTGACTTCGTGTCCTTTTTACACACACGCACACACACACACTCACACACACTCATCCTCAGACCTTTGCAATATCTCTAGAGGGCTTATGACTTCTTGTTCTTTTAACACAAACACACACACACACCACGACAGAATCTCTAGAGGGCTTCTGACTTCGTGCCCTTTTTACACACACACGCACACACACACACTAACACACACTCACCCTCAGACCCTTGCAGTATCTCTAGAGGGCTTATGACTTCTTGTTCTTTTAACACAAACACACACACACACCACAGCAGAATCTCTAGAGGGCTTCTGACTTCGTGCACTTTTTACACACACACGCACACACACACACTCACACACACTCACCCTCAGACCCTTGCAGTATCTCTAGAAGGCTTATGACTTCTTGTTCTTTTAACACACACACACACACACACAACACGGCAGAATCTCTAGAGTGCTTCTGATTTCGTGCCCTTTTTACACACACACGCACACACACACACTCACACACACTCCCCCTCAGACCCTTGCAGTATCTCTAGAGGGCTTATTACTTCTTGTTCTTTTAATACAAACACACACACACACCACGGCAGAATCTCTAGAGGGCTTCTGACTTCGCGCCCTTTTTACACACACACACACACACACACACACAACACACACACACACACCCTTTCTGAATATCTGGAGGGTGTCTGACTTAATGTCATTTTTACAAACAGAAACAAACAAACTCTTACAGAAACTCTAGAGAGCTTCTGACTTTTTCTCTTTTTTACACACACACACACTCACACACCCTTGCAGAATCTCTAGAATGCTTCTGATCTCGTGTCCTTTTTATAGATACACACACACACTCACACTCTCTCAGAATATCTGGAGGGCTTCTGACCTCGTGTCCTTTGTACACACACATGCACACACACCCTTGCAGAATATCTGCAGGTCTTCTGAATTTGTGTCCTTTCTACACACTCACACACACACATGCACACATACACGCACCCTTGCAGAATCTCTGGAGGGCTTCTGACTTCTCCTTTTTACACATACACATACACACCATTGCAGAATCTCTAGAAGGCTTCTGATTTACTGTCCTTTTTACACACACACACACACACACAAACTATCACGCACCCTTGCTGAATCTCTGGAGGGCTTCTGAATTCATTTCCTTTTTTGACACACAAACACTCACACCTTTGAAAAATCTCTGGAAGGCTTCTTATTCGTGCCCTTTTGAAACACACTCATACACTTGCAGAATCCCTTGAGAGCTTCTGACTTCGTGTCCTTTACACTCACACGCACACACATCCTTGCAAATCTCTAGAAGGCTACTGATTTGGTTTCCTTTTTACACAAATACACACACAATCTTGCAGAATCTCAGGAGGGCTTCTGACTTCGTGTGCTTTTTACACACACACAAACACACGCACACACACTCACACTCAGACCCTTGCAGAATCTCTAGAGGGCTTCTAACTTCGTGTCCTTTTTACACAAACACACACACACACACATGGCAGAATCTCTAGGGGGCTTATGACTTCGTGTAATTTTTACACACACAAACACACACACACATACACACTTTCAGAATCTCTGGAGGGTTTCTGACTTAATGTCCTTTTTACAAACGCAAACACACACGCACTTCCAGAATCTGTATAAGGCTTCTAGTTTCGTGTCCTTTTTACACACACAAACATACACGCACCCTGGCAGAATCTCTGTAGGGCGTCTGATTTCATGTCCTTTTTACACTCACATACACACAAAAACACTTGCAAAATCTCTGGAGGGCGTCTGACTGTAGGTTTTACTTACACACACACACTCATGCCCCTACAGAATCTCTGGAGGGCTTCTGACTTCGTGTCCTTTTTAGGACACACACACACACACCCTTCCAGAATCACTAGAGGGCTTCTGATTTTGTTTCATTTTTACACACACAGACACTTACACGCACCCTTGGAGAATCTCTGGAGGGCTGCTGACTTCGTTCTTTTTACACACACAGACACACACACACACACACACACCTTTGCAGAATCTCTTGATTGCTTCTGACTTCGTGTCCTTTACACACACAACCACACACAACCTTGCATAATCTCTAGAGGGCTTCTGACATCGTGTCATTTTTATACACACACACATACTCACACTCATACCCTTGCAGAATCTCTGGAGGGCTTCTGAATTTGTGTCTTTTTTAGTCAGACACACACAAACACTCACACCCGTTCCTAATCTCTGGAGGGCTTCTGACTTTGTGTCCTTTACAGTCACACCCACACACAGCCTTCAAGAATCTCTAGAGAGCTTCTGATATCGTGTCCTTTTAAACACACACACACACATACTCACACTCATACCCTTGCAGAATTTTAGGAGAGCTTCTGACTTCTTCTCCTTTTTACAGACACACACACATACACACCGTTGCTGAAACTGTAGAAGGCTTCTGAATTGGTTTCCTTTTTACACAAATACACAAACATTCTTGCAGACTCGCTGGAGGGCTTCTGACTTTGTGTCTTTTTACAAACACACACACACTCACACTCAGACCCTTGCAGAACATCTAGAGGGCTTCTGACTTCTTGTTCTTTTTACACAAACACACAAACACACCATGGCAGAATCTCTAGAGCGCTTCTGACTTCGTGCACTTTTTACACACACACACACACACACACACACACAAACCCTTTCTGAATCTCTGGAGGGTGTCTGACTTAATGTCATTTTTACAAACACAAACACACACACACTCTTGCAGAAACTGTAAGGGGCTTCTGACTTCGGGTCCTTTTTACACACACACACACCCACACACACACTCACACACCCTTGCAGAATGTCTAGAGTGCTTCTGACTTCGGGTCCTTTTTACACACACACTCACACTCATACACTTTGAGAAACATCTGGAACAGTCTGTTCTGGAGACTCAGATCCTGAGACTGTGGTGTGGGGGCACCAAACTCACGTGGCTGAGGATGTTTCGGTGCAGGGTGGAGCCATGCACCCCAGAGCTCTCTGTATTCCACAGGCGGATGGTGCTGTCAGAAGAGCAGGTGATAAAGGAGCTCGGGGGCAGGCAGGCCTGTTGACTGTCCTTCACCTCAGTGTAGACCTGGAGGAGCACAAGGACCAGAGGGACCTGGGTCAGACCTTGGCTGCCCACAGAGATGGGACGGGATGAGAGTAGAGAAAAGGTTGGTCAAGACTTAGCCCCAGGCTTTTCCCAGAGCAAGCAAGTCATAATGATTAGCTCTTGTCTTTAACAAGTAAAGGAATATACATTAACCAAGCACCTAGTAAGTACTAGGCATTCTAAATCTCCCACTTACATTGTCTCCTTTTCGTAAAAATCAAATGCATCAGGTATGTCATTTCACAATTGCAGAAACTAAGGTTTGGTCAAGTTCAGGAACATGTCCAAAGAGGCAAAGCTAAGACTGCACAGGGGCATACTGAAACACGTCTGAGATGAGTCAGCACTAAAATCCCCTCCCATCCTCAGAGCCAATTAACAGATACGAAGGGACCCAGGGGCACTGCTGGGGGAGCAAGGGTGCTGGAGGAAACAAATTCCACACTTGAGGAACTCCAGCTCCTAATAGTAGCCCAGGAAACACGGTCAGTCTCAGCAGACCTGGCCCACGTACCTCTACACTCCAGAAGCAGGAGGAATGATAGAGAGCTGAATACACCTTGCCCACTTTCTTGGGTCCTTCACATCCCAGACATAAATACTATGGTCATTGTACACACAAGACAGCCACTGATTTGCAGGATCAAAGGTCAAGGCGATGGTGTCCGGATACTTCGCATTGGCCACTGCAGCGAAAAGGTGACTGAGGAAAGAGGGGGGCGGGGTGTCCAGGGCAGACAGGGCAAACTGGTGAGTGAGCGCTAATGAAATGGGGCACTCAAGGGAGGAGCAGCAGGTTGGCCAGCAGTCACTGGAGAAAGAATGCAGCAGCTGGCCTGGCATTCCTTGCCATGGGGCTCTCCAAAAGAACACAAGTTATTTCATAGCCCCCAACGTCAGGCGGGGACAGTGTGTGGCCGTGATGCAGCCAAGCAGATGTCAGGCCCTTCTAGACTCACGTCAGAGGACAAGGAAGGACACTGTGCAAGCCACAACCATGGTCATATATCATTTCCTACCAATTGCAGATTTAGTCCCGTCCTGCCCTGAAAGAGAAATTAATATACCCAACTGCAGAACTGCCCCGCTTCCTGACAGCACTGAAACCAGAGCAAAACTTCACTTCCTGCAATCACCCAACCCAAGGCCCGAGGCTACAATAAGCCCCTCCTACCGCAGCTGCAACCCAGGACCACCCTGAGGGAGAAAGGCCTGCTCCATCAGGTTTCCAGTCTCTCTCAGAAACCCTAAGGAACTGCCCATCTGTCCTAGCTGTGGTCTTTACAGGACAATGCATTATCACACGGCAGACTCAGATTACCACGGTTGCCCACAGTGAGCAAGAAATGCTAAAAGACCCACCTGTGCTTGACTGCAAGGGTCTTCCCAGAGGTCTATGTGTGCCCTCCTTTCCTTGCAGCATGCCAAGGATGGCCTGGCACAGAGTGGGGCTCTGACAGGACTCAGGGGCCCACCCACACCGCTCACCTGGCCTCTGATGCTGGCAATGTCTGTCCCCAGGGCATGGGCCGGGGCAGCGTGCTGAGGAAGTGCAGGTTGGAGGGGTTGAAAAGGCGCACGGTGCCGTCAGCACAGCCACAGAAGATGTAGTCCTGGCTCACCGAGATGCAGTGGGCCACTGTGGTCTGTGAGCACAGAAGCCCCAGTCAGCAAGGGTGTCTGCGCACTCCTTCACCCGACACCTCAACAGCCATGAGCCAAGAGGCAAGGACAAGTGCAAGGCAGGCCAGCTGCCCTGGCCGGAGCCCCTCATTGCCACTCCCTCTAACAGCAGCTAGCCAGATGGCCCACAGCTCCGTGCAATTAGGGGGAAGGAGTCAGCAAGCCATATAAGGCACCTGAGTTTTAGGCAAAGACACACTCAGAAAAGGCCGGCCAAGAGAAAGGCAGCAGAGGCAGCAGACAGGGCCAGCACACTTACTGTGATGCTATCTTTGTGCTTAGCAGAAGAGGAAAGCAGAGGAAGAGGCAGAGACAGAGAGCGCGAGCGAGCTGAGAGGTTCCCAAACACCTTCCTCCGCCTGGGGCCTCCCCCAGCGTGCATGCAGACCCTGATGCTAGCCTGAGGAACCCCGGAGCCTGGAGGTGACAGACAGGAGGGTGCCGACAAAGCATTCACTTACCCTCAGCTCCACCCACTTGTCCACCAGTCTCCGGTCACTGAACTCGCACAGCTGCCCCGAGGATGTGATACAAAAGGTGCTGTCAGCCTTCTTCCCGCGGCCACAGTCTACATCAATGAACAGGTTGTTCCGCAGGTCCCCCAGCAGCGCGGAGCGGCCCAGCTGGGGCACAGTGGCATTCACCTGTGGAGGCACACCACAGGTACCACCCACACACCCACCCTGCAGGCTACCCCCTGGAAAGCAGGCCCTGGGGAGAGAGGGAAAAGGCTTCCCTTGCAGATTGACATAGCACCTGGCCCAGCTGAGACTTCCAAGGGGCTTTTGAGCATGCAGAAGGGGGCGCAGGTGGAACAGATCTGGGCAGACCCCACCCTGGTGGCTACTTGCTGCCTCACCTTTGAGGTCTTGCTGTCATCAAGGTACCAGAATTTGATGTGCCGGTTGCCTGCAATGACAAAGTAGCTGCAGTCCTCAGAGAAGGATACTGCTGTCACCCGACTGGACACCTTGTTGGAAGCCACTACAATGTTTTTTCTGGAGAGAAAGTCAAGGGAAATCAAGGCTCTGCTTCTAGGAGCTGAGGGAAAAGAAACTTACACACTGAAGGAGGTTAGACAAGCTGTGAACTTGACCTCTCCTTCTGCCCCTTCTTCAGCATCCTAGATACACAGTTGCTCCTTTCTGCTCAGAGTTCTCTAGAGAGGGACTGAGGCCAGCAGGCGGAAGTGAAGGCCACCTGTCAGCAGTTTCTTGGCTCCCCTCCTGGCCCTGCCTGTCCTGAGGCCAGCAGCCCACTCACCTTCCAGGCCCAGATATTGACGATCATGTCATGCTGGTAGCCCACTGAGACAATGTACTTGGCGCTGGGTGAGAAGGCCACACACGCCAAGCCATACTTATGCTCCTGAAGCTCTGCCACCTAGCTGCGCTCCGACACGTCCCATACCCGCACAGCAGGCATGTGTCCACTCTGCGGGGATGAAGACCACGAAGTAAAGGCCAGAGGCAGCCAGCTCCCTCCCCATCCACGGAGGCCTGGCCCTCCCAGCCACTGGACAAGAGCCTGCACATAAATGAAGGACACCTAACCTAATGTGCCTGCACATGAATCAAGGACACCCCCGGAGGGAATGTGATCAGTGTTGGGGAACAGGGACTCTCAGGGATGGGCTCCTGGCGTGATTTGAATGGGCAAGGACCACCACTCCTGCGGTTTGCTCCCACAGCCTCACAGGGCAAGTCTATGGGAGGGCAGCCCTGTTACACACTCTGACCAGCAGGGGGACTCCAGGGATAAGGAATGTTTTAAGGAGGTGTTTTTCAAAATGTGGTTCCCAAATTGGCAGCTTCAGCCTCACCAGGAACTCCTTGTTAGCATTGCAAACTGAAGGGAGCCACCCCAGACTTGCTGAGCCCAAGAGTCAGCAGTCTGTACTATGGGGCCACCATAGCACTTCTGACGCAGGCTACAGCCTAAGAACACTGCTCTAGGGCAGACCAAACACCCAAAGTGGACACCAGTACAGAAAATCAAACTTGGCACCAGTCCTATGAGGGCCGCAGGCTGTCACTCTCTGCTAAGGCCAGGCCACCCCCTCTGCAGTGCCTGAGCTTCCTTCCTCACTCACCTCGCCGGTGACCAGGTACTTGCCATCAGGAGAGAAGGCAAGGGCAGTGATGGTTTTCCTGAAAGGAATGGGGGCAGGCTCAAGAGGGGCACTGGCAACCTGGCCCAGGTCTGGCCTCTCACAGTCCCCTCTCAAAACAAGGGCAGCAAACCCGCCCTCCCTGTGCTGCTTCCTTGCAGGCCTGGGGCCCAACAGGGCCCAACGCTACAGAGAAGCAGGTGGCACCCCTCTGGCCGTCCCTGGGGAAAGGTGGCACTCCCCAAAGCCCCACAGCCCATTTACCTGGAGCTGTTGAGGATGTGGTGCTGCTTGTGTTTCCGGGGATTGAAGAGCACAACCACACACCTGGGGAGAGGGAGAGGGGAGCACAGGCTTAGCACCCCACCTCAGTGGCCCAGCCCAGAGGACCCCATGTTGCCAGAGTGCAGCTGGCTCCTGGCAGCACTCTTCTGCCTTTCTCCCCTTCTGTAGCCCCACACGGTGCAAGGGCCTGTAGGGAGCCCTGGGTGCCCAGTGATGGGGTGGCCGGTCTTCCCAGAGCCCTTGTCCCTACCCCAGGGCAGAGGGCAGAGAGAAGGATGCACATGATTTGCGTAAGAACAGGCCTCAGCTGTGCCCATGTTTACAGACCTCCTGGTTTCCAGGAGAGAGTGGGATCTCTCATGTCTGCACCCATGTGTGTACTTGGCAAGAGCCAGCCCTCCACATGTTGGATGAGGAAGCAAGTGGAAGGTCAGGGCCCAGGGCCAGGCCTGCAGGGAGACTAAGGGGGATGGAGAGGCAGAAAACTACCTGAGGGAGGGAACTTCATGGAGCTGCTGGCCCAAGTCAGACTCTTTAGCCCAAAGAGACTGAGCAGCGCCATTCTAACAGCCTCCAGGCTCCCTCTCCAGTCAGGCAGCAAGGCTGGGTGAGATTGCATGGAGACTGAAATTCAAGAGTGAACTCGAGAGAGGAAGGCAGGTAAGAGTCAGGGACAAGGAGCTGGGAGCCAACAGCTCGCCAGTGTCTCAGGGGCCATGGCCCTCAGCAGGTTTAGGCCCTCTGCCCAGCTGTCCCCTCTCTTCATTAGTGCTGTGCCTACTACTTGCTATTAGCTGGCCACAGCAAGCCTGGAGACTGCTCCCCCAGGTAAGGGGGTCGACTGCGTAGACGGAGGAGAGACTCAGTAGAAAGCTACTTGTCCCAACACTGCCTTTTACAACAGGAAGCAGACACAGGACCCGCATCTGGACCCCACTGCTTGCAGATGGGAGCAGGAGCTGCAGCACAGGGCTTGGTCTCTTCTGCAGACAGAGGCCTCCGGCTCGGCTCAATGAGCCAGTTCGCTATGCAAATTCCACTGTCAACTAGGGATTCTGGGATCTTGGAGGTGCACCAGGTAAGCTCACAGTTGGCTACCAGGCTGATTGACAGCCTTAGAAGCCTGAGCATCATCCTCTTCTCCTCAGAGCCCCCCCCCCTCCAATCCTTTTTCACCCTCTTTTTCTTTGTTCTCTTTTTTATCTCCTTTCTCTCTTTAAACCGATTTGAAGACCCCTGCTCTCCACATCCCTTGAATGAGGAAAACAAGATGACGTTAGAAACACGCAGACTCACACTTGCCCAGTTGCTCTGAAGGAGAGTCTAATACATGGGACTGGCCTAACTCCTCTAAAACAGAGCTGCCTGCACAGAGGATGAAAGGAACTGTGCTCAAACACTCAACCACATTCACTGTCGCTGAGTCGATTCTGACTCACAGTGAACCTACAGAACACAGCAAAACTGCCCCTGTGGGTTTCCAATACGAACTATCTAGGGGACCACAAAGTGTCATCTTTCTCCTTTGGAGTGCCTGGTGGGGCCTAACTGCTGTCCTTGCCATTAGAACCCCAACACAGAACCATGACACCCTCAGGTATCTGGGCATCCAAAATTGAGAGATAAGGACCACTAAGGAATAGAGCCAGGGTTCACAAACAGGGCTTCTGATTTCGGGTCCTTTTTACACACACACACACACACACACACACACACACACACACACACACACGGTCACACTCACATCCAAATGCATACCCATACCCTTGCAGAATCTCTGGAAGGCGTCTGACTTCATGTCCTTTTTACACACACACACACACACACACACACACACACACACACACACACCCCTTGCAGGATCACTAGAGGGCTTCTGATTTTGTTTCCTTTTACACACACACACACACACACACACACTAACACTCATACCCAGGCAGAATCACTAGAGGGCTTCTGACATTGTGTCTTTTTTACACACAAACACACATACACACCGTTGCAGAATCTCTAGAAGGCTTCTGATTTACTGTCCTTTACACATACACACACACACACACACACACTTGCAGAACCTCTGGAGGGCTTCTGACTTCGTGTCCTTTTTACACACTAACACACACACATATACACACATGCACGCACCCTTGCAGAATATCTGGAAGGATTCTGATTTCCTGTCCTTTTTACACGCACACACCCACACAGACACACACACACCCTTGCAGAATGTATAGAGGGCTTCTGAATTCTTGTTTTTTACACACAGACACACACACACACACACACACACTCACAATCATACCCTTCCAGAATCTCCTTAGGGCTTCGGACTTCATGTCCTTTTTCCAAACACACACATACATGCACCCTTAGAATCTTCAGAGGGCTTCTGACTTCGTGTCCTTTTTACACACCCACTCACACTCATACCCTTGAAGAATCTCTAGAGGGCTTTTGACATCTTGTCCTTTACACACACACACACACACACACACATACACACACACACGCACACCCTTGCAGAATCTCTGGAGGGCTTCTAAAGTCATGTCCTTTTTACATACAAACACACACATCCTTTCAGAATCTGTAGAGGGCTTCTGACTTCGTGTCCTTTTTACACACACACACACACATTCACACTCATACCCTTCCATAATCACTGGATGTCTTCTGACTTCGTGTTCTTTTTCCACACACACACACACACACGCAAACACACACACACACTCACACCCTTGCAGAATCTCTGGAGAGGGTTTGAACGACCCTGTTGGTCATGGTATGTCGTGTGACTAGAAGTGTATATGAGCAGAGAATCCCTCAGAGAACAATTACTGAAGTCTATAGAGCAGGGGTCAGGGATACACTGCGGGTCTCTCGGTCCATGCATGTGGCTCTGAAGTAAAATGGAAACCTATTCAAGGACAGTTATTATTCAGATAATGGTGATTGAAGTTGCAAAACTATATTTTTTATCTCAAAGAATGTTTCAATTGTTGTGAGAGACAAAGTGGGCTCTTCTATCTCAAAAGTTTGCCTCCCCGGATGTAGATCAAGATGGTGGCTATGTCTAGAAACAGTCACTTCACATTTTGATATTTTTGCTTAATAAAGTGTCTGTGGTTTTAGAGCAATGCTTTCTGACTTACCCTCACATACTTTTACAGAATAAGTGATGAAGCAGCTGCTTGGACTGGGTGGGCACAGGGAAGCTGGGAAGGGTGAGGACCAGGAACAATCACTAGATAATAAATTATTTAATACATCTGCATCGGGACTGTGGCTCCAGAGCTACAACTCCGGTGCTGTGCAGCACATTTCTTCCAATTTGAAACAAAATTGGAGTCAATTATTATCTTCCTCATCAGTCATCATTTCCTATGGTTCTGGGGATTGGCAGTACTAAGCTAGCAGATTCTTCTGTGCGGTTGCCGTCTAGCAATGGCTTATGATGGAGACATCTCACACAGCTTCCCCACTGGTGTACTTGACAATGGCCACTGGTGTTTGCTGGGACTTTAAGAGGACTAGTGTCAGCATCTGCATGTGGCCTCTTCATCACACTTCCTCACAGCAAGGGGACTGGACTCCGAGGGTCTTGTACAGAGAAAGAGCCAGGTGGGAGCTGTATTACCTCAGAAGTCAAACCGCACCTCACCTGCCAAACTTGACTCCTGGAGAGCCATAAGGCCGGCGTGGGTTCAAAGGAGGAAACATAGACTCCAACTTGGGATGCAGAATGACAAGATTCTGGAAGAGCTTGTAGGGAAGAAACAATCCCTGAAGGCATTTTGTGAGCTACAGTCTTCCCCAGGACATAAACCTTAACTGGGCAACTCAGTGGTAGCCTTGCCAACTCTGGCTGGTGAGTTCCAGTGACTTTCTTTTGAAGGGAGGGAAGGCAAATTTGGAAGGGAAGCCTCAGAAGCCCCCAAGTGGCCTGGAACCTCACCTTGGCAGACACCCACTGAGAGATCCTTCCTCCTTCAGGGAGTTAAGCTGGGCGAGAGGATGGTAGCTGGAAGGACAAAAGGAATTGACTAATACTCTGGAATTACATCACTCGCTCTCTTTGTAAGTTTTTCACTCTTGTTCTTGTCCTGTGTTGAATCTATCTTTTCCTTACTCTCCCCTAGGACCTTCCCCTTAGATATGGGGCTGCGGGGACGGGTTGATTGATCTGTGCTGAAATCAGGGAGGTAGGTAGTAATAGAGGGAACCCGTTACTACTCCCAGAGTTCCCATAGCAACCTGGACCAATTGGTGGGAGGAATGGAAAGATAAAGGCTGCATTGGGGGTTTTGGTGCTTGGTGGAGGTGAAGGCTGACGTGTTTAGAGTGGGGAGAGGAAAACAGCCTGTTGGGGAAATGTTATTGGAGATGGCTTTGAGACTAGCCTCTACTGGTCTCTTGCTTCTCACTATCCTCTTGGTAGCAGCACGTGTGTTCCCCTCCCCACCATCCCCTCATCCCAACTTGGAGCCCTTCTGGCTATTATTTCCTTATGGAAAAGCTGTCAGCTCATCATCCTGCTTTCTTCCATTCATGCTTCTTTAGCTCCGTGTTGACTTCTAACAGGAGAGAATCAGAAAAGTTAAGTCCCCACCCCACAGGGCATTTGCTGAAGGAGACTGCAATCTGTGTACGGAATATCTCCTAGCTCACTCTCTCACTTCTCCCTAATAGATTTTTCCTGCCACTGCTCCTGGCTGGAGGGGATGGAGTGTTCAAGTGATGCCACAGAAGTCACAGCAAAAGAACCAAGGCACTCGGAGGACCATTCATGAGCTGGAATATGATAGAAGCTCTTGAATGGGAAGCCACCATTCTGGCAGTAAACATGCTCCTATGGACCCTCCCAGTTCTAAGGCTTTAGTGCAGTCCCACCTGAATGAGTTCTCCCTGGGTGAGTTCCTCCTGAAAGCGAAAGAGGGTTTATCCTTCTTTATCTTTGAAGCTACGCCTTCTATACCTACTGGATCCAGATATTGAGGATCTTCGCTTCCTGATTACTGAACTCAACTGTGCTGATTGAGAGCTGCATGGCCAAGGACCCAGACACAGCTCTGGATTCTCTGTTCGCTCTCTTTAGCCACCATTGGTTTCCTTTTGTCTAATTGTGCAACAGAAATCTCGGGGGATGCTTTATTCTAAAGTTCTTCCACTTCCCTAAAGGCGGGTATAGAGAAAGGCAAAGTTAACTGGAGTCTCTCCAGCACACACTAGAACCCCAAGGGGGCTGCATAGGTCTCATCCAAAAGTGGAGATCTGCTGCCTCACGCCTAGACTGGGTACCCATCATGGGTAGGGGCCAAGTGCTGTTTCTATCTGGACCTTCAGTGTCTTCTCAGTGCCTGGCTCATAGAGGAAATGAAAAATGCTTGTTTCTTCTTAACAAGTCAGAGATTTACTATTGTTGTTAGGGTCGGTCCTGTTGGTTCCCACTCATAACAACCCTATGTCAAACAGAGCACAACGCCACCCGGTACCATCATCACAATTGTTCTTATGTTTGAGCCCATTACTGCAGCCCCCATGTCCATCCTTCTCATGAGAGCCTTCCTCTTTTCCATTGCCCTTCCACTTTACCAAACATGAAGTCCTATTCCTGGGCCTGGTCTCTCCTGACAACATGTTGAAAGTACACATCCAAAGGGTGACAAAATCTGGCCATCCTTACTTCTAAGGAGCATTTGGCCTGTGCTTCTTCCAAGACAAGTTTATTGGTGCTTCTGGTAGTCCATACTACTTTCTATGGTTCTTTTTTCCTAGCACCATAATTCAAATGCATCGATTCTTCTTTGGCCTGCCTTATTTAATCTCCAAATTTTACATGCATAGGAAGTGTTTGAACATACTATGGCTTGTGTCAGATGCACCTTAGTTCTCAAAATAACATCCCTGCTTTTCAATACTCTAAAGAGGTCTTTTGAATATTTAGCCAATACAATGCAATGCATTTTTTAAGCTCTTGACTGCTGCTTGCATGAGCATTGATCATGGATCCAAGGAAGAGGAAATCCTTGACCACCTCACAATTCTACATCTAAGCATATACCTCAAAGAATAACAGAGACTCATAGAGATAGTGGTATACAAGTTCACTGCAGCACTACCCATAATAGCTGAAAGGTGACTATTACCAAAGTGCCCGGGGCCCGAAGAATGGATAAACCAAACAATATCTAAGTCATACAATGGAATATTATTCAGCCTTTAAAAAGGAATGATGTTTTGGAACATGCTACACCATGCAGGGACCTTGAACACCTTCTGCTGAGTGAAACATGTCAGACCATAATGAGATTGATATAAAATATGCAGAATCCATAGGGAAATCCATAGACAGCAAGCAGAGTCACGGTTGATAAGGATTGGGTGACGAAAGCAATGGGGAGTGACTGGTTAATGAGCATTGACTGTGTCTCCATTCAGAGTGATCCAAATGTTGGCCTGATCCTATATTCAATTTGCATGGAGCCCCTGCCCTCTCCTGAGGGGTAGCCTCAGCAAAGGCACTGACAGGCTCAGAATCTTGGTTTCCTGACCTGTGAGTGTGCTGGAAAGATTAGATGGAGTAATAAAGAATGACACTGATCACAACCAATAATTATAAAGCACTTACTATGGGCCAGACATTGTTCCCCAGCCGTGCTTCTAGCAGGCACACAAATACAATGCCATTGGGGCCTAACAGAAACTCAGATTCCACTTCAGCAGATCTGAAGCAAGCTGTGAGAAATGGAGTTTCTAATGGGGACAACAGTGAGGACCAGGATTCTCAGAAGGATTGAGGCATTTGAATGGCAGTGATGGCAAAGACCATTTGTGGAGTATACTGTGTGTGGCCAGGAGAACGAGCAAGTCAGTCCTGGAGGAAATTGAGCCAGGACACTCTTCACAGAATGTTCCTAGAAGAGAGAATGGCAAAATTTTGTCATGCTGATTTTGGTCATGTCGTTAGGAAAGACCAGTTGCGAGAAGAGGACATCATGTGGATCTGGGGAAACTCTTCATGACACGGACTGGCACCATAACCGCAACAATGACCTCAAACCAGCCGATGGGCAGGAAGATGGCATAGGATCTGGCAGTGATTTGTCCTATCAGACCTATGGTCAAAAGGAGTCAAATTTGACTTACTGGAGACTAACAACAACAACAAGGTCTTTCTATGTATTGATGTATTCAATCTCAACCTCGAACACACAACCTAAGCACTATTTTTCACTTCCCTTCTGCACACAGCAGCGCAAAGGGGGTTCAATGATTTGTCCCAGGTCATGGAGCTAGAAGGACATAGAGCCAGGACTGGACAATGGAGCGATCTGACAACAGAGACATTAAACATAAGCAGGACTTTGTCTCCCACAAAGATCATAGGCATAACCATAATGGACTTGGCACAAGTCCTGCCGCATGGCAACCTTTCAGCAGATAGGTGCTATCTTAGTGCCATCCAGTTGACAGCAAGTCAGCGACTGTATAGGACAGGGTAGAACTGTCTGTGGGTTTTTGACACGAAATATTTACAGCAGTAGAACTCCTCATCTTTCTCCCACAAAAGTCCCTATGATTGTTAGTAATTTGGTCAGAAGTCACTTTAATGGTGACCAAATCCTTCCTTTTTTGGGATTGAACATTATACCCCATTGCTTCTAATAGCTCCTCGCCCCAAACCAAAACAGGCATGAGAGAGTTGATTCTGACTCATGGTGCCCCCATGTGTGCATTGCATAGGACTTTCAAGACTATAGGCTTTAAGCAGGTTGCCAGGCCTTTCCTCCATGGTGTCCCTGGGTGGGTTCCAACGGCAAATGATTTGTTAAATAGTTGTGTGTGGAACTGTTTGCCCCCCTTCAGGAACTCCAATATCCTTGCAGCTCTCTATTCACAAAGAACTCTCCTTCCAAACAAGAGCTCAGAGTGCTTGTTTTCTCTCTCTTATTTTCTTTACATCAAGTTGTTTGGGACTCCCCAGGAGCTGGGTCCCAGGGACATATTTATATGTAATTATGACCCTGTCATCTACAACATGATCAGGATAAATGGAGAAAAGACTGAAGTGATCAGGGCTATCTTCTTTCTGGAGTCCACAATAAATGATCATGTGAGCCCCGGTCAAGAACTCAAGGGATGTATTGTATTGGGTAAATCTGCTGTTTGAGATCTCTTTCTTTTTTCTCTTTTTGCAGCTGGGAAAGAGAAAGGGGAGATGGGCTGTTCTCCCAAGTTCTCCTGCCAGGGCACCCCCCACTCAAACCTGGCCAACTCCACTCGGGAATAGAGTTCCCTGCCACTTCTGTAGAACTGCCCTGTGGAAGGACCAATGTCCTAAAGGTTCAGAATGGAGAAGACAAGTTTCAAGAGCTACAGCCTAGCCCCTTACAGCCAGAGTGTGACACAACAAGGGCCCCCACAGGCACTTTCTAGGGATCTTAAGTAGTTGGGGCTTAAGGAGAGTGGCATGGGGCCCTAGCAAGCTAGGAGCCCATCCCAGGCTGGGGTTACATATCCCAAGCCCTTGATGGGGAGGCCTCAGGTAAGCAGTGGGCCCAATGGAGTTCTGGGTATGTGGGCCTGGGGGAGGGGAGCCACCTTTGGGGCTGGACCAACCCAGGGCATCCCAAGTGGGATGGGGTGCAGGGGCCTGGGCAGGGTCCCTCTTCCTCTCCATCCTCCATGGCCAGTCAGGCTAACACAAGATCTTGGGCAGGCAGGGGGCCTGGGGCAGTGCCCAGATGAGCCAGGGGCTAGCTGGGCAGGTGGTGTTTCCTGGGTAGGCAGAGGGCATCGGGCAGGGTCTTTGTGGCAGGCCCAGTCCCAGGTGGGCAGGGACTTGGAACAGGGATCCCATGCATGTGCCCGGCCTGGACTGGACCCAGGGTTGGCAAAGGCCCTGATGCAGGTTCCTGGGTGGGCAGCGGGCCCAGGGCAGAGTCTTGGTGGTGAGCAGGCCCAGGGAGGGGTCAGGGGTCTGGAGTGTGGTCCTGGGTGTGTCAGCTGGGCAGGGCGGGGATCCTGGTGGCTGGCCAAATGCCTGGTGGGTTCCAGACCCACATCAGGGGTCATGGTGGCAAGGCCCTTCCTGGTGGGCAGGGGTCTGGGAAGGGGCGGGAAGGCTGCACAGGCCACACCTGGTCTTTGAAGTCCTAGGCCTTCCGCATCAGGTCATTATGGCCCATGGAGGCAGTGCGGCTCTGAGGCTGGCTCACAGCCTTCAGAGCTTGGCTCGCTCAGCTCCTGAGCCCTTGACCTCTATAGGAAGTGCTGGCTGACCTCCTGTCATGTTCTCAATAGGCTCCAGCTGCTGCAAAGTAGGCCAAGCCTTAAAGGGGCCATGGGCTTCCACCTGTGCGCCCCTCCTCCTCACCCTTAAAGGGGCCGCGTGCTGCCGCCAGAGACCTCTTTCAAAAGTGTTCTTCAAAGGGTTTAAGAGCAAGAATGTTACATTAAGGTGCACCTGACTAAAGCCATCTTAGTCATATTTTCGATGGCCTTCTATGCACGTGAAAGTTGGACATTGAAAAGGAAGATCAGAGAAGAATCAATGCATTTGAATTGGGAGGCTGGTGAAGAATATTGAAAGTACTATGAACTGCCAAAGAACAAACAAATGTGGGTTAGAAGTACAGCCAGAATACTCCTTAGAAGCCAGGATGGTGAGGCCTCCCCTCACGTACCGTGGGCATACTGTTAGGGAGAGACCAGTCCCTGGGGGAGGAAGGATGTCCTGCTTGGTGAAGCAGAGAGGCAGTGAAAATGAAGAAGAACTTCGGCCAATGGATTGACACAGTGGCTGCAACAAGGGGCTCAAACATAACAACAATTGAGAGGATGGGGCAGGACTGGGTTGTGTTTCGTTCTATTATCCATAGGGTGGCTAGGGGTTGGAACTGACTCAATGGCATCTAACAGCAGAAACAATGTCTACACCCGCTACTAACAGGACAGGAAGTTTCCCAACCCCTCTCATCTCTCAACCCCAGGAACAGAGATGCCACCTTCCTTCTAGCTGTATTCCCAGTATCTAGAACAGAGCTCAGCAATGAAGTAACTAACAAACCTGAAGTAGCTGTTACTTAGCTCCATGCCTCAGAGGTCTCAGTTCCCAAGTCCCGAAACAATGACATCAGTGTTGTTGTTTGTTGCCATCAAGTCGACTTCCAGTTACACCTGCGTCACACCTGCCTACCTAGAATCCCACCTTATGAAAATAAGCCAGAACAATGATTCTTGCCCACGGTGTCTGCAGACTATGACTCACCACACTGAAGGGATGTCATGTAAATGTTGAACTGCTAGCTCAAAGGTTGACAGTTCAAACCACCAGCTGCTTCAAGGAAAACGATGAGGCTGTCTGTTCCAGTAATGTTGGACAACGTTGGAAAACTTACATAGGGCCTCCATGAGTTGGAATTGACTGGACAGTAATGGGTTTGCTGTACCTGGAATGATGATGCGACCAGAGAAAGAATGAGAGGGAAGTCTAAAAAAGAAGCACTGACCTGCCCTCCATCGGGCTGTTTTGTGATTTTTTTGCAGCAGATGGTTCGAAGGGAACAGGGAATGAAGAGGCGGAGTGCATGGCACAGTTGAGGGCTATTTGCCATTCTGACCAAGTGCCTCTGTGAGCAAAGGGGGAGGGGAGGCTTGACCTGGATCTTGATCAAAGCCCAAGAAAATATATGAATTTCCAGAATGAGAGAGGTTTCCCAAGTCAGGGTAGTAACAGGAGCTGACAGCTCTCACCTCTGACCCTGTGGGCCCTGTTCAAAGAATCTCCTGGACTGGGTGGGAGGTGGGTGGTTAGTCAGAGAGACAAAGAGACAGTCGAACTAGGAACTCTGGCTCTTTCCCAGCCTGAGCCTGAGCCCCTGAGCCTCCTCAACTCCACTCTCCCCCTTCCCCGGCCCCCCACAGAGACACCTTCCAGATGTCTTCCTGTACCCATATGTAGGTTTTGGCTCTTCCTGCTTTTGGCTCTGCTCAGTGGCAGGGCATTTGAAGGGTGGTTGTGGGATTTGTACAGTTGACATTAGGGTAAATGCGTGATCATTTCTTAAATTGATCCTACTGCAGCTTTAGGCTGTGTTTCCAAACTCCCTGTCCTCACAGAGGCTCTGCAGAGGGGACAGTGGCTCTGATTCCACCTGGAAGTTCCTGGTTGAGCACATGGATTTCCCATCCCAGTCTAGCCATGGCACCAGGGATCAGTGTGCTAGGAGAGGGGCAAATGGGTCCCCAAAGGAGATGTGTGGTGACCACAAAAGTGACACACTGGTGGTCACCTACTAATTGTACATGGTGGTGCTTGCCCCTCTCAAGGTGGAAACATACAATTTCGCCTATGCCTCTTCTCTAAAAGCAAGTGGACCTGCTTGTGACAGGAGGTTTTGGAAAGTTCTTTCATGGGCCACAAAGAAGTGTGGCTGATCCAGTGTCTCAAGCTGATTTCTAGTAGTGTCCAGAGAGTTCGTGGTGAAAGGGGGTAGGGAACTGTGGGGGGCTGGCCAGGGAGTGAACACGGAGTAATTTGAGCCAGACAGAGTAATGAATGGGAGGCAGAATGGATATGGAAGTAATCTGGGGGACGAGTTTGGATCTGTCTCTGTGGGTTTCTGACATTATAAATTTGTCCATTGTCAGACGGCCTCATCTTTCTCCCTCTCAGAGCAGCTAGTGGGTTTGAACTGCTGGCTTTGAGATTAGTAGCGGGATGCTTAACCCACAGCATCACCAAAACTGCTTAGCAAGAAGGATATTACCACAACCACAGCCACCACCCCTTTTCCCTAATTTTCTGAGAGATAGAGAGGAAAGAGTGCTGTCCAGCGTTCGACTCCCTTTAAAGAAAATGGGAGGGCCAGGGTGATGACAGCAGGTGGCTGGAACATCCCAGCCTGGCATCCAGGGCCACCCGGAAAGATCCTCCCTTGTGGGCTCTGTGAAGTAGGCACACTCAAAGACCACAGGACCTCGGTCTCAGCTGTCGGCCTCGAGGCTTGGGTTTCTTAGTTCCTCCTGCTTGGGGAGGGGCTGCTCGATGGAGAGCCTCGTCACTTAGCATCATGGCTGCTCAGACGTGATACCCCTGAGTCGTGTAATTTACATTTCATGCACAATTGAAGCAGCTAATGGTGTCATTCTCCAAGGGGGGTACAAGTTGTCATAATGTTAATTACATTGCAGGCATGCTCCCTCTCCTTTGTCCCCAAGTGCTCCATTGGAAGTTCCCAGGTAGCAGTCGAGTGGGTGTCCAAGAGAGTGGCTTTGGCTCTCTCCAAGGTGTCATGGCTGAGGAGTGGTTACAAGGCCAAGAATTCTTTCTCTGATTTCGTTGTGGGTGTGTTGGCGCAGTGCGAGTAGAGGTGGCAGCTAAAACAGCCCAGTGATCTCCCCATCCTTTTCTCCCCTGCGTGTGTGCAATCGGGCAGGGCTGGAGGGTGCCTGTTCAATGCTCAAGCTAATTTTGCTTGATAGGGGACAGTGGAGATGATGTGTAGGGAAAAGGAGGCAAAATCCAACCACTCTTAGTCCAGATATCAGCAGACGGTAGAGCTAAGCCTGTAGTCTCTGAGGCTGGTCTGCTGGGATTTAAATTCCAGCTCTCCTGTGGATAACCTGGTTACCCCTGGGCCAGATGGCTTCACCTCTCTGTGCATTCGTGTTCTCACCTATAGACGGAAGCTGATGCACTACCAATGGGTCAGTCGATTCCAACTCATAGTGAGCCTGGAGGACAGAGTGGAACCATTCTATAGGCGTTCCCATAGGCTGTGACTGATACTGGAGCAAATTGACGCATCATTCTCATGGGAAGCTGCTGAGGGTTTCGCTGAGCTAGTGGTAAATAGTCAAGGGCTTCTCTACTGCCCCGCCAGCGCTCCTCTTAAAGGGGTTGCAAAAGTCACCAAAACCCCACTTCTCTAGAGTTCATTCAGACTCATAGCAACTCAGCAGGATAAAGTAATAACTGTCCCTGCAGACGTCCGACCCTGAAAATCTTTATGAGCTCAGACAGCCCCATCTTGATTCCGAAGAACAGCTGGTGGGTTTGAACCACCGACCTTCTGGTTAGCAGTTCTAATGCTTCACCCACACCACCACCCGTGGGATGAAATGAGTGAATGTACATGCAATGCTTAGGATACTTGTACATAACATGCACTTAGTAATTGTGAGCTATTGTGGTAGGAGGGGAGTCCAAAAACCAAACCAAACTCACTGCCATCGAATCCACTCTGACTCCTCATGACCTGAGTTCTACCCTATAGGACAGGGTCCAACTGCTCCTGTGGGTATTTGAGATTGTAACTTTATAGGATTGGAAAGTTTCATGTTTTTCGCTGAGAGTGGCTGGTGGTTTTGAACTATTGGCTTTGGGATTAGCAGCCCAATATGTAATCACCCACGCCATTATTAAATGTGAGCTACGAGTTTCTGACATTTTCTGTGAGGTGGTAGAAGTATATGTCATTCCTATATTTAAAGAAGGTAAATCTACTGAAACAGAACAATTGCCATGGCTTTCCAAAGAGAGGAGAGATGTCAGTTTTAAGGATATATAGAGCTGTGAGTCATCCCTGGAGAGTACAAATGGTTAAAACACTTGGCCATTTTAACAGAAACTGAGGAGGTTCAAGCGCACCCAGAAATACCTTGGAAGAAAAGCCTGGCCATCTGTTTCTGAAAGGTTATGCCCATTGAAAGTCCTATGACTCACCATGAATCGCAATCAACTCAGTGTCAAATGGTCATTTTAAATTTCAAGATGGTTCCTGGGCTGAAAGAAAACATTCTAAGTTGTCTATTGAAGAGGAGGTTTGTTAGAGCACCTGGCCCATTCAAACACAACTGATGAGGAACCTCGGTGGGGCCACTGTACACAGACCAGGCCATGCTTTCTCCACATCTGGTTCTGTTGGATGCTGTCAAGTTGGTTTCAACTCGTGGCGACTCTACATACAACCGAAAGAAACACTGCCTGCTCCTGTGCCAGCCTCACAATTGTTATGTTTTAGTGTGTTGTTGTAGAAACTGTGTCCATCCATCTTGGTGAGGGTCCTCCCCTTTTGGGTGCCCCTTTACCAAGCATGATGGCCTTTTCCATGATGTTGCTCCTCATAGCTCCTGATGCCCAAGGATGTGAGATAAAGTCTAGCCATCCTTGCCTCTAAGGAGCAATCTGGATACACTTCTTTCAAGACAGATCTTGCTCCTCAACTGAAATTCTTGCAGAGAGAGTGAAAACACACCTGATTTTCCTAGAGTCTCGTTTCCCAAAGTGGGCAACACCACCCACCTACTGGGCACAGAAAAATCCAGAGATCTACAAAGCAGATATCTACATTTTATCCTGGATGGTGGGCTATAGTACAAAATTATTTCATTGCTGGGGGGTCCTGAGTAATTTCTTTTTCTGAAAAGAGGGCAGTAGGCAGAATAAGTTTGGGAACCTTTGGTCTGTAGCAGGAGCTGGAAACCTGATTTTCTGCCAAGGACCATGTGGTGATTTATAACATCATTCATGGGGCAATACAGGTCAAATATTTAATGAACTCACCCCTAAGGTGATGGCTACAAATGCTTCTCGTTGTTGAGCTGTGTGATGCTGGCAGCTATTGATTATTTGGGGGGCCCTATACAGCCCTCGGGCCATACGTTGGTCTAAGGTAGTGGATCTCAACCAGTGGGTCACGACACCTTTGGGGGTCCAATGACACTCTCACAGGGGTTGCCTGGTTCATCGCAGTAGCACAATTACAGTGATGAATTAGCAATGAAATAACTTTTATGATCGGGGTAAACACAACCTGAGGAACTGTATGAAAGAATCATGGCATTCAGAAGGTTGAGAAACACTTGTCTAGGGAAAGGTTGGGATCTCCATGTAGACTACACATGAACTTCATAGGCAGTCAGGCAGCGTATCACTTGGGTTTCATTGGAGAGGAAAGAATTATTGATCATGTCTCAAGGACAAACAAATCTGGAAGGAAATGTTATTGTGGATGAAAACAAAACATAAAACAAACTCTTGAAAGATTTCTGTATTCTAGAGATGAATTGCAATCAAGAAAATTAAATGATATCTCTGAGGGTTCCAGCAGAAAAAAAAAACCATGCCGAAGGTTTAATTAAAGAGAGTTTAATGAAGACTATTCACAATGGTGGGGATGGGCTTAAGAAAGCCAACAAAAGATAAGGAGGCCTCGAGGGTCTAACAAGAGCATAAAGCTGTTGCCACCTGTCCTATGGAATTTTCTCTTCAGCTCTTTGACTTTGTCATTTCTTCTCATTGTCTTAGCTACTCTATGATATAGAACAATTCTGACTCATAGGAATTTGATACTACTGTCCTCTCCCAATTTCCTTTATTTTCCAACTTCATGTGTGTTAAAATATGCAGTATTGCATCAGATTTCCTATGCTCTAAACCAGTGGTTCTCAACCTTCCTAATTCCTTGGCACTATAATGAAGTTCCTGATGTTGTGGTGAACATCCATTCGTAAAATTATTTTCGTTGCTACTTCATAACTGTAATTTTGCTACTATGAAGAAGAGACCGACCCCTGTGAATGGGTAGCTCAACCCCCAAAGAGGTCCCGATCCACAGGTTGAGAACCGCTGCTCTAAACTAAGAGGTGTTTCTTTAAGATGTAGTTCAGTATATTGTTAGACGCCCAAGTCCTGTTATTGTTGTTGTTAAGTGCCGTCGAGTGGATTTTGGCTCACAGCAACTCTATGTACAATGTACCGAAACGCTGCCCCATTAGTGCATTCCTCACAGTGGTTCTTTGCTTGCGCTCATTTTTGCAGCCACTGAGCTATTCCAAATTGTAGGGGCTGCCTCTCCTTTGCTGCCCTTCTACTCTACCAATATCTGTGTCTTCCTCTAGGACAGTGCTTCTCAACCTTCCTAAATCCACACTTTCATACAGTTTCCTTTGTAGTGGTAGACCCCAATCATAAAATTATATTCTTTGCTACTTCGTAACTCTCGTTTTGTTACAAGTTATGAATAGTGCAACCCTGTAAAGGGTTCGTCTAAGCCCCAAAGGGGTCACGACCCACATGGTGAGAACCGCTACTCTAAATTGAGAGGAGTCTCTCTTAAGGTCTATTTCACCATACTGTTAGAAGCTCAAGTCCATTTGTTGTTGTTAGGTGCCGTCGAGTGGGTATGTCTCATAGCAACTCTACGCACAATATAATGAAACGCCGCCCTGTCCTGTGACATCCTCACAGTGGTTCTCTGCTTGCGCTCATGGTTGCAGCCACTGTGCTAATGCATCTTGTTGGGGACTGCCTCTCTTTTCCTGCCCTTTCATACCAAGATTTGGGACTTCCTCTAGAGCAGTGGTTCTCAACTTTCCTAATGCCATGATATTTTCATACCGATTCTCATTTAGTGGTGACACCCCCAACCATAAAATGATTTAATTGCAGCTTCATAACTGTAATTTTGTTACTGTTATGAGTCACGACACCCCTGTGAAATTTTCATTCCATATCCACAAAGGGGTCGCGACACACAGCTGAAGATCCCCTGCTCTAAACTAAGAGGAGATTCTCTTAAGATAGAATTCAGCATACTGGTAGATGCACAAGTTCTGTTGTTATTGGTGTTAGGTACCATCGAGTGGGTTTTGGCTCATAGTAACTCTATGCACAATATAATGAAACGCTTTCCCATCCTATGCCATCCTCACAGTGCTTCTTTTGCTTGTGCGCATTGTTGCAGCCACTGTGCTAATCCAACTTTTGGGTAGCTGCCTCTTTTTTGTGGCCTTTCTACTGTACCAAGACTTGTGTCTTCCTCTAGGGCAGTGGTTGTCAAATTTCCTAATGCCATGACCCTTTCATACAGTTCCTCATGTAGTGGTGACCCCCATCATAATATTATTGTTACTTCGTAACTGTAATTTTCCTACAGTTATGAATCATTTCACATCTGTGAAAGGGTCATTCGATCGCCAAAAGTGGTCGCGAACCACAGGTTAAAAACCGCTGGTCTAAACTAAGAGGAGTTTCTCTTAATATCTACTTCACCCTATTGTCAGGAGCACAAATCCTATAGTTATTGTTAGATTCTGTTGTGTAGCTTTCGACGCCTAGCAACTCTAAGTACAATATGATGGAAAGGTGTCCTGTCCTGCGCCATCCTCCCAGTGGTTCTTTTGCTTGCGCGGATTGTTGCAGCCACTGTTGTATTCCATCGTGCTGTGGGCTGCCTCTTTTTGCTGCCCTTCTACTGTACCCAGATCTATGTCTCCCTCTAGGGCAGTGGTTCTCAACCTTCCTAATGTCATGACTCTTTCACACCATTCCTCATGTACTAGTGACCCCCCCCCAATCATAAAATAATTTTCCTTGTTACTCCATAACTATAAATTTGCTATTGTTATGAATCAGGTCACCCATGTGAAATGCTCATTGTTCCCTCCTAAGACGTTGTGACCCACAGTTAGAGAACTGTTACTCTACACTAAGAGTTTCTTTTAAAGTCTTCTTCAGCATATTGTTAGAGGCACAAATCCTGTTGTTTGGTGCCTTCGAATGGGTTTAGGCTCATACCAACTCTATGCACCATGTAATGAAATGCTTTCCCGTCCTGTGCCTTCCATACAGTGGTTCTTTTGCTCACACTCATTTTTGCAGCCACTGTGCTAATCCATCTTGTTGGGCACTGCCTCTCTTTTCCTGCCCTTCTGTACCAAGATATGTGTTTCCTCTAGAGCAGTGGTTCTCAACTTTCCAAATGCCACAACCACTTCACACCATTCCTCGTGTAGTGGTGACATCCAACCATAAAATATTTGCATTGCTACATCATAATTGTAATTTTGCTTCTGTTATGGATCAGGCCACCCATGTGAAAGGTTCGTTAGTCTCCTCAAAGGTGTCTCGACACACAGTGTGAGAACCAATGGTCTAAACGAATAGGAGTTTCTCTTAAGGTCTACTTCAGAATATTCTTAGAAGCCCAAGTTCTTTTTATTAGTGTTTGGTGCCTTTGAGTGTGTGTTGGCTCATACCAACTGTATGCACAATATAATGAAACTCGGCCCCATCTCGTGCCATCCTCACTGTGGTCCTTTGCTTGCGCTCACTGCTGCATCAATTCCATTTGTAGGGGCTGCCTGACTTTTGCAGCCCTTCTGCTGTACCAACATTTGTGTCTTCCTCTAGGACAATGTTTCTCATACATCCTAATTCTGCGGCCCTTTCGTACAGTTCCCAATGTAGTGGTGGACCCCAATCATAAAATTATATTCATTGATATTTCATAACTGTACTTTTACCACTGTTATGAATCAGGCCATCACTGTGAAGGGGTGTTTCCAAACACCCCCCCACCTGAAAGTGTTCACGACCCAATGTTGAGAACCCTGCTGTAAACTAAGAAGAGTTGCTCTTAAGAGTTACTTCAGCATATTGTTAAACACACAAGCCCTGTTGTTATTGTTGTTAAGTTCTGCGGAGGGGGGTTTGGCTCATCGCATCTCTATGCACAATATCATGAAATGCTTCCCAGACCTGTGCCATCCTGTCAGTGGTTGTTTGCTAGTGCTCATTGTTGGAGCCATATTTGGGGGGGGCTGGCTATTTTTTGTTGCCCTTCTACTCTACCAAGATTTGTGTCTTCCTTTAGGGCAGTGGTTCTCAACCTTCCTAATGCCACATTTTCATACCGTTCCTCATATAGTGCTGACTGCCAAATCATAAAATTATTTCCATTGCAACTTTGTAACTCTAATTTTTCTACTGTTATGACTGGGTGACCACTATGAAAGGTTCATTCATCCCCCAACAGGGCTCGTGACCCAAAAGTTGAGAACAGCTGCACTAAACTAATAGGAGTTTCTCTTAAGGTCTACTTCAGCACATTATAAGAAACACAAGTCCTGTTGTTTTGTTGTCAGGTGCAGTCGAGTGGGTTTTGACTCATAGCAACTCTATGCTCCATATAATGTAACGCTGCCCCATCTTGTGCCATCCTCACAGTGTTCCCTTAGCTTGAGCTCATTGCTGCAGCCACTATGCTATTCCATCTATTTGGGGGCTGACTCTATATTGCGGCCCTTCAACTGTATCAAGACTTGTGTCTTCCTGTAGGACTGTGGTTTTCAGCAATCCTAATGCCACGACCCTTTCATACAGTGCCTCGTGTAGTAATGACCCCCCAACCAAAAAAATTGTACTGTTGCTACTTCATAACTGTAATTTTGCTACTGTTACGTATCTGCCCACGCCTATGGGAGGGTCATTCGAACACCCACAAAGGATTTACCACTCAACTCACAAGTTGAGAACGGCTGCTCTAAACTAAGAGCAGTTTCTCTCAAGGTTTAGTTGAGCATACTGTTAGATGTGTGATTCCTCCTGTTATTGTTGTTCGGGCCGTGGAGAGGGTTTGGGCTGATAGCAACCCTGTGCACAATATAATAAAGGCCTGCCCAGTCTTGCATCATCCTCACGGTGGTTCTTTGCTTGCGCTCATTGTTGCAGCCACTGTGCAAATCCGTCTTGTAGGGACTTCCTCTCTTCTGCTGCCGTTCTACTGTACTTGCGTCTTCCTCTAGGACAGTGTTTCTCACCCTTCCTATTTCTACGACCTTCCCATACACTTCCCAATGTGTAGTGGTGGTCCCCAAAGCATAAAGGTTTTTTTCTACTGTTATTCCATAACTGTAATTTTGCAAGTCTTATGAATCTAGTCACCCTGTGAAAGGGTTGTTCAACCAACCAAAGTGGTCACAAATCACAGGTTGAGAACCGCTGTTCTAAATTAAGAGGAGTTTCTCCTGTGGTCTAGCTCAGTATATTATTACACGCACGAGTCCTGTTCTTATTGTTGTTAGGAGGCTGTCGAGTGGGTTTGGCTCATAGTTGGCTCATAACAACTCTATGCACAGTATCATTAAACACTGTTCCATCCTCTAACACCCTCACACTTTTCTTTTGTTTTCACTCATTGTTGCAGTCTCTGTGCTAATCCATCTTTTGGGGGACTGCCTCTCATTTGCTGACCTTCAACTGTACCCAGATTTGTGTCTTCCTCTAGGGCAGTGGTTCTCAAACTTCCTAATGCACGACTCTTTCACACCATTCCTCATGTATTGGTGACCCCCCCCCCAATCATAAAATTACTTTCCTTGTTACTTTATGACTAAAATTATGCTACTGTTATGAATCAGGCCACCATGTGATATAGTCATTCTCCCCCCCACCCCCCAAAAGGCATCACGACCCACAGTTTGAGAACTGCTATTCTACACTAAGAGGAGGTTCTTTTTAAGGTATGTTTCAGCATATTGTTAGAAGCACAAATCCTGTTCTTGTTTTTGGCTGCCTTCGAGTGGGTTTTGGCTCATAACAACCCTATGCACAATGTAATGAAACGTTGTCCTGCCCTGTGCATCCTCACGGTGGTTCTGCTGTTTGGGCTCATTGTTGCGGCCACTGTGGTAATCCATCTTGTTAGGGACTACCTCTCTTTTCCTGCCCTTCCATACCAAGATTTGTGTCTTCCTCAAGAATAGTGGTTCTCAACTTTCTGAATGCCACTACTATTTCATACCAGTCCTCATGTAGTGGTGACTCCCCAACCATAAAATATTTTCATTGCTACATCATAACTGTAATTTCGCTTCTGTTATGGATCAGGCCACCCATGTGAAAGGTTCATTAGTCTTCTAAAGGCACTGTGACACAGTTTGAGAACCACTGGTCTAAACTAAGGGGAGTTTCTCTTAAGGTCTACTTCAGCATATTCATAGACGCACAGTCCTGTTGTTATTGTTTGGTGCCTTTGAGTGTGTGCTGGCTCATAGCAACTCTATACACAATATAATGAAACGTGACCCCGTCTCGTGCCACCCTCACAGTGGTTATTTTGCTTGTTGTCATTGTTGCAGCCATGGGCTAATCCAACTTTTGGGGGGCTGCCTCTCTTTTGCTGCCCCTCTACTGCCCTTTCATTCATTTCCTCATGTAGTGATGAACCCCCAATCATAAAATTATTTTCATTGCTACTTCATAACTTTAATTTTGCTACAGTTATGAATCAGGCCTCCACTGTGAAAGGGTCATTTGACCCCCCCAAAGGGCTCGTGACCCACAGGTTGAGAACCACTGCTCTAAACTAAGAGGAGTTTCTCTTAGGATCTACAGCACCATATTGTGAAAAGCATGAGTCCTACAGTGATTGTTGTTAGGTGTTGCCCAGTGGGTTTCCATTCTCAGCAACTCTACGCACAAGATAATGAAACGCTGCCCCGTCCTGTGCCATCCTCACAGTGGTTTCTTGTCTGCACTCATTGTTGCAGCCACTGCGCTAATCTATCATCTGGGGGTCTGCCTCTCATTTGCTGCCTTTCTGCTCTGCCAAGATTTCTGTCTTGCTCAAGGACAGTGGCTCTCAACCTTCCGATAATGCCACAGGCCTTTTATACCACTCCTCATGTAGTGGGTACAATCCCAGTCATAAATTTATCGTCATTGCTACTTCATAAGTGTAATGTAGCTACTGCTATGAATTGGGCCACCCCTGTGCAAGGGTAGTTCATCACCCTAGTGGAGTCATGACCCACAGGTTGAGAATCTCTGCTCCAAACTATGAAGAATGTCTCTTAAGATATATTTCAGCACATTGTTAGAAGCAAAAGTCCTGTTGTTATTGTATTTAGGTGCCTTCAAGTGGGTTTTGGCTCATAGCAACTCTATGCAAAATATAACGAAACGCTCGCCCATCCTGTGCATTGCTCACAGTGGTTCTTTGCTTGCGCTGGTTGTTGCAGCCACTGTGCAAATCCGTCTTGTAGGGACTTCCTCTCTTCTGCTGCCGTTCTACTGTACTTGCGTCTTCCTCTAGGACAGTGTTTCTCACCCTTCCTATTTCTACGACCTTCCCATACACTTCCCAATGTGTAGTGGTGGTCCCCAAAGCATAAAGGTTTTTTTCTACTGTTATTCCATAACTGTAATTTTGCAAGTCTTATGAATCTAGTCACCCTGTGAAAGGGTTGTTCAACCAACCAAAGTGGTCACAAATCACAGGTTGAGAACCGCTGTTCTAAATTAAGAGGAGTTTCTCCTGTGGTCTAGCTCAGTATATTATTACACGCACGAGTCCTGTTCTTATTGTTGTTAGGAGGCTGTCGAGTGGGTTGGGCTCATAGTTGGCTCATAACAACTCTATGCACAGTATCATTAAACACTGTTCCATCCTCTAACACCCTCACACTTTTCTTTTGTTTTCACTCATTTCACTCATATTCCAACTTGGAGGGGCTGTCTCTCCTTTGCTGCCCTTCTACTCTACCAACATTTGTGTCTTCCTCTCGGACAGTAGTTCTCAATCTTCCTAAATCTACGACCCTTTCATGCAGTTCCCAAAATAGTGGTGGACCCCCAATCATACAAAATTTTCACTGATATTTCATAACTGTAATTTTGCTAATCTTATGAATCAGGCAACCCTTGTGAAAGGGTCATTCAACCCACTCACTCCCCAAAAGGGTTCGTGATTCATAGGCTGAGAACCCTGCACTAAACTAAGAGGAGTTTCTCTTAAGATCTACGTCAGCATATTGTTAGAAGCTCAAGTTCTTTTTGTGTTGCTGTTAGTTGCCGTCGAGTGGGTTTTGACTCTCAGCAACTCTACGCACAATATAATGAAACGCTGCCCCGTCCTGTGCCATCCTCACAGTGGTTCGTTGATGGCACTCGTTGTTGCAGCCACTGAGCTTTTCCATCTTGTAGGGTCTGCCTCTCACTTGCTGCCCTTCTGCAGTACCACGTTTTGTGTAATCCTCTCGGGCAGTGTTTCTGAACCTTCTTAATGGCATGGCTCCTTTATACAATTCTTAATGTTGTGGTGATCCTCCAACAGTAATTTTTTTTCATTGTTACTCCATTACTGTGATTTCACTACTGTTATGAATTGGGCAACACCTGTGAGAGGGGGTCGCGACCCACAAGTTAAGAACCACTGCTCTAAATTTAGAGGAGTTTCTCTTAAGACCTAGTTCAGCATATTGTTAGAAGTACACGTCCTGTAGTTATTGTTGTTAAGTTCCGTCGAGTGGGTTTTGACTCTTAGCAACTCTATGCACAATATAATGAAACGCTGCCCTGCCCTTAGCCACCCTCACCGTGCTTGTGTGCTTGGCCTCAGTGTTGCAGCCACTGTGCTAATCCAACTTGTTGGAGACTGCCGCTCTCTTCCTTCCCTTCTGTACCAGATTTGTGTCTTGCCCTAGGGAAGTGGTTCTCAACCTTCCTAATGCCACGACTCTTTCATACCATTCCTCATGTAGTGGTGATTGCCAAATCATGAAATTATTTTCATTGCTACATCATAACTCTAATTTTTCCACTTTAATGAACGGTCCACTGCCGTGAAAGCGTCATTCATCCCCCAAAAGGGGTCACGACCCTCAGTTTGAGGCCCGCTGCGCTAAACTAATAGGAGATTCTCTTAAGGTCTACTTAGGTACATTGTTAGAAAAACAAGTCCTGTTTTATTTCTTGTGGGTTTTGCTCATAGCAACTCTATGTCAATATAATGAAACACTGTCCTGTCTTGTGCCATACTTGCAGTGTTTCTTTGGCTTGTGTTTATTGTTGCAGCCACTGTGCTATCCCATCTATATTGGGGCTGAGTCTATTTTGTTGCCCTTCAACTGTATCAAGAATTGAGTCTTCCTCTTGGACAGTGGTTTTCAACATTCTTACTCACGACCCTTTCATCCAGTTCCTCATGTAGTCGTGACCAACCAACCATACAATTATTTTTGTTGCTACATCATAGCTGTAATTTTGCTACTGCTATAATTCAGGCCACCCCATGAAAGGGCTATTTGACCCCCTAAGTAGACACGACCCACAGGTCGAGAGCCGCTGCTCTAAACGAAGGGGAGATTCTCTTAAGGTCTTCTTCAGCATATTGTTAGAAGCACAAGTCCTGTTGTTACTGTTGTTGGGTGCAGTCTAGTGGGTTTGGCTCATAGCCACTCTCTGCACAATATAATGAAACTCTGGGGGTCTTAAAGGCTTGAAGGCAAACAGGCTGAAATCTAGCTCAGAAGCAACAAAGCCCACAGAGAAGAAGCACACAAGCCGAAGTGAGCACGAGGTGTTGAAGGGATCAGGTAGCAGACACCAAAGAACAAAAACCATCATTGTGTGATCACCTTCCCCACATAAACGCTGAAGATGAATGTGTGCATAAGTATGTGTGGTGAAGAAGGCTGATGGTGGCCGGCTATCAAGCGATATAGCGTCCCGGGTCTTAGAGGCTTGAAAGTAAACAAGCTGGCCCAGAAGCAACAAAGCCCACATGGAAGCATCACACCAAAATGTGTGATCATGAAGGGCTGAGGGGACCAGTTTTCAAGCAACAAAGGCGGGAGGTGGGATTATATCATCGTGAATGAGGGGAGTGCATGACGGGGGACCAATGCCCACCTGTAGACAACTGGACATCCCTTGCGGAGGGGTAGTGGGAAGGAGATGAGTCACTCAGGGTTCAGTGTAGCAATAATGAAACTCACAACCTTCCTCTAGTTATTAAACGCTTCCTCCCCTCACATCTCATGATCCCAATTCTACCTTGCAAACCTGGTTAGACCAGAAGATACACAGCGGTACAGACGGGAACTGGAAACACAAGGAATCCAGGACAGATGAACCCCCCAGGACCAGCGGTGAGAGTGGCGATACTGGGAGGGAAGTGGGTATAGAAATGGGAAACCGATCACAAGGATCTACATATAACTTCCCCCCTGGGAGATGGGCAACAGAAAATTGGGTGATGGGAGACGCCGCGCAGTGTAAGATAAGAGAAAATAATAATGTATAAATTATTAAGGGTTCATGAGGGAAGAGGAGCAGGGTGAGAAGGGGATAGGGGAAAGGGGAAATGAGCTGATTCCAGGAACCCAAGCAGAAAGCAAATTTTGAGAATGATGAAGGCAACGAATGTATAAGTGTGTGTATGTATGGATTGTGATGAGTTGTATGAGCCCCAATAAATGATTTTAAAAAAGAAAAAGAAAGAAATGTCTATCAATGAATGAAGGCAACATATGTACAAAATGCCTGATGCAATCAATATGGATTGCAACAAAAGTTGTAAGAGTCTCCAATAAAAGATTTTTAATAAAAATGTATATATAATAAATATTTTCCTAACTTATATAAATGATTAATAAGAATAAAATTAAGCAGCCTGGGTTTTTTATAGGAAAAAATGATAAAAGAACAAATGAGAGATTCAGCAGGAAGCAATGGATAGGAAAATATTATAAGGAAAGTTTTCTCTTATGTGGAATGTACATTCTCTTACATGACAACAATCAGAATATGCCGTAAGAACCTCAGACCAAATACTAGAATAAAATAGAGGAAAAAAATCCCAACCCTTCAATAAAATGCTATATGCTTTCTATGATTTTCACAAAAGTTCAAATTCTTTAACAAAATATTTTCTTCATTCACATTTTTAATTATGCATAAATTTATGTCTACTTGCATTACATCTCATAAAAAGGCATAAGAATTGTTTTTGCACTGTTTAAAACTAAATAGAAGATAGTGAAGGTGAAAAAATAGCTTTCGTGAATGTTGCTTTGAAATACAAATGGCATTGTCCTAAGAAATATAAATGAGTTAATTTTTTAAAATCATTTTATTAGGGGCACATACAACTCTTATCACAATCCATACATACATCAGTTGTGTAAAGCACATCCGTACATTCATTGCCCTCATCATTCTCAAAACATTTGCTCTCCACTTAAGGCCTTGGCATCATGTCCTCATTTTTCTCCGCCCTCCCTGTTCCCCCCTCACTCATGAACCCTTGATAATTTGTCAGATCTTACATATTTTGTCTCCCTTCACCCACTTTTCTGTTGTCCATCCCCCAGGGAGGAAGTTATATGTAGATCCTTGTAACTGAGGTCTCAGAGCAGCTGGGTGTGATGCAGGGGAGGCTCTGGAAGCAGCTGAAGACACTGTGGGAGTTGGCAGCCCAACAGTGAGGGTCACTGCTTCCGGGGGTACGAGAAAACTGGCTGGGGTTGCTTATTCCCCTAGATGCTACCCCTGCCTTGAAGAGAACCGTGACAGAGGCCTGTAGACATGTGTCAGGAAAAGATGAGTCCTTCACTGTTTCCTCTTCCCACAAACCTTTGAGGAGAGCCTGCAGGGCAGGGGCTCGGCTCCCTGGATCCAGTCACCTGCCCTTCCCCACAGCCACACCCTCGCCAGCCCCAACTCCCCCTGCCCTGGGTTTGCTTCTTGAATCCAGAGGAGCAGCCTGGGCAAAGACCATGAAGAACCTTGTCCTTCAGGCAGCCCCTTTGATTGGGTCCCTTGTCCTGCAGAGTGTGGACACATGCACACTAACTGTTGGGGGACTCAGCTGTCACCACAGGGGCCAGGATCTGAAGAGGATGCTGGCACTGCAGGGCTTCCTGAGGGAAGCCGAGGACTTGCAGAGCTGGCTGAGCAGCCAGCAGCTGGTGGCCAGAGGAGAGAGGACTATGAGCACACCCTAGTGAGGAAGGGGCTAGGGGCAAGGAAGGTGCCCTGGAGCCGAAGGAAGACGGGTGGTGGAGGGGGGGCTGCATGCACAAGGGACTGATGGGGAACATCAGTCTGGACTGAGGACAGCTGTGGCTTCCTATTCCCCTCTCTGCGTAGAGGGGCAAGTTCTGTGGATGTCCAGTCTTGCCCTGCCCAGTCACTCACTGAGGTGTCTCACAACCACACCAGCCAGTGCCCCCTGGGACCCTTCTCCTCTCTTCTCAGCTCCTCTTAACCAAGTTTGCAATGTTTCAGCACCAAGTGAAGATGGGTGGCCACCAGGGGGCAGCCTGCCCCACTAGCGGAGAGCCTGCTGGAGTGGCGGCCCAGCACTGCCCCCAGGGCCCAGCAGTGGTGACAGGACCTACAGTGAGTACCAGCAGCCTGGAGCAGGGGTGAGTTTGGGGGAGGTGCTGGGCATGGGCTGGACGGGCTTCCAGGGAGACCCTTGCTGTGCTGCGGCTCTGCCAAACCCCTGAGAAGTGAACTGGCTTTCTGTGTGCCCACATTGGGGGCCCGGGCCACGTGTTCCAGGAAGCAACTTGTGCAGCCTGGAGTTGGGAGCCCTTACTTAAGCTGAGAGGCCATGTCAGACGACCTTCAGCAAAGCTCAGCCTTTGAGTTCTGGGCTTCTGGCTTCAGGGCACGGTGAGGGCAGCTGCTGGTTCTGGCCCAGCTGCAAGCAGCCTGGCTGTACCTGGCCCTTCTGGGGACTCCAGATAGCACTGGGGAAACTGGGTGCACCGAGAGGCTGGGTTACTTGCTAGAGACCACAGCTAATTAGCAGTGAAGTTGAGACGCGATATGGCCCTCACCATAAAAAGGAAGTGTTTTCTGCCCTGGTGACCCTTGGCCTTCCCTGAGGTCAAGGGTGACCATAGCAGCCACATGAAGAGTGTCAGAAGCAGGGCACAGTGACTGCCTCAACCTCCCCACTCTCCCCTGCCGGGGCTCTTCCAGTCTTGGCCTAGTGCCTCTATTGCTGGGGGGCAGGCTGGAGAGTCCCCCACCCCTGCAGGCCCCACAACCTTCCTAGCAGTGCCAGCGAATCTGAGAAGGCACAGTCTGGCACTGTGTGACCAGGCTACCTGGAAATGATCCCATTGAAGATCTGGAAAGCAGACCGATTGTTTTCCTTTGATTGTGTTACAGACACCTTACAGGAGAGAAGGACGTTTATAGATCACTGTCTACAGTTTCTGACCTTCAAAGCACTCAAATCATTGCCATCGAGTCGATTTCTATCATCGAGGCCCTGTAGGACAGCACACGACGGCCCCTGCGTCTCTGAGGCTGTCACTACGGGAGCAGACAGCCGAGCCGCGTCTTTCTGATGGGTTTCAGACCACTGACCTTGCCATGAGCAGCAGCCCGGGGCATGCCTTTTTCTGACCTTAGGTTTGACTAATATATACATATAATGCACATATATATATGAATTTTAATATAGAGGGTTTTGTTTTAAGTGGAAACATGCAGAGCAGTTTAACAATTTCTACACATTTTGTTTGCAGCTCTCATAATATAACACAGCACTCTTCTTGCCTGCTCCCTGGCCCCTCCCTCCCTCCTGAACTTTGAGGGCAAATGCTCATCTTTGCTCTGGGAAGCACTTGTATCAGAGGTGCCATGTGTTCACTTTATCAGCTCGACTGTTGCTTGGGCAGGGGTGATTCCCGGAGCTGCGCTCTGTTTTGGATTTGAAGGGCCTTGGTCTCGGGGTTCCAGCAGTCCCTGTCAAACTTGTAATGCCCTCTTCATGAAGTCACCTTCCATTGGCTTTCAAGCTGTGCACAAGTTGCCAGTTTGAGCTCAACCAGAGCAGTTTGAGGCGGTGGCTGGGCACCATCTAACTCTCCTGGTCTCCAGGACAAGGATGGAGGGCTGTGGTGTTGGTGGTCCGTTAGTCCTGTGGACTGCTTTGCTTCAGTTTTTGATTTTCTTCACTGGTCAACTCCAGATGGGGAGAGAGGGGATCCTAGTTGCTAGAGGTGGCTTTGCAATGGAGACAAACATTTTATACTAAAGTGAGATTCTTACGTGACATTTGCGTGACTGCAGCAGCCCCTGCTCATCTTCCTCCGTACTCACCCTAGCTGACCACCTTCCTGCCTCAGAGGATGGGGCACTCCCTCTGCCCGTCCACCCTCAGGTCCTCACTTTCAGTCCCACAGGATCCTGTGGTATCAATCCCCCCCTATCAGCCCCACCCCCAGCCTACACAAGGATTACAAACCCTTGCTCCACTCAGATTCCCTGTAGCTAGTGTCACCACCCTGTGTTCCTCAGAGTGTGCTCTGCACCCATGAGATTATTGATTGGTTTCCACCCATAGTGACCCTGTGTGTCCCACAGGGCTTGCTCTAGGGGCAATTCTCACAGGGCGAAACCAGGAAGAGGAGGGGAGGGAGCAGTTGGGCAGAAGAAGCTGTGATGGACCCCACAGAGCCAGACTGCCCATGGAGGACAGGACCCTGTGGCTGTTTCCCCGAAGGTGTGCCCCTCAGGGCAGATCAATGCTCTGGAGACCCCACCGCAGGTGGAGGCCCCTCGACCCCTCCTCAGTCCCGCACTCCACACCCTCACCTACATTTGGAGCTGGGTGAGCTTCTCCTCCTGGGCCACCAGCTGCCTTTCCAAGTCCTGGTGCCAGGCATGTGGCCCTCTAAGGGGCGGATCCCTGCTCACCCCACAGTCAGGGTCTAGCAGGAGGTCCTCTCAGGAGGCCAGCCAGACCTCGGCCTGACCCAGCATTCCACGCAGCTCCTCCTAGTCCTGGCTCACCTGGCAGTGCTCCTGGTGAAGGGCCCAGGCCGTCCGGAGCTCCTGCAGCTGCCTGTCCAGTTCCCGGAGACACTGTGACCTGGGGGGCAGAGGGCTGTTGGGAGGGGCGCAGGGTGTCGCCTGGGTGGGATAGGGCTGGGTTACCGTGGAGCAGGGAGCAGCAGGAAAGGGAGCTCTGGCCACGCACCACCCTGGCCCTAGACCTCAGCGCGCACATCTCTGGGGCCATGACGTAGCTGGTGTCCAGCAGCTGCTACCCCGCCGGCCGCACTGCCTGGGCTCTCAGGCAGAGCTCCTGCCCCAGTGTCTTCTTGGCCCCAGCTGGCCCTTCTGAGGATATAGACTAGCGCCTGCTTCTCTTGAGCCTGAGTGCTGGGTGGGGGACAGGGCATGGGAACAGGTCTCAGGGCCAGAGGGCAGAACAGGGAGGAGGCAGGGAAGAGCTGGGTGCCCCCACCCGCATGGAACAGAGCGAGCCCGCATCCAGGTAGGGTGGCACATACAGCAGTTCCTGGCAGTGCCTGAGGAAGGCGTGGCCATGGGCTACCCACTCCAGCTGCTGGCCCTGCTCCCAGGCCTTCATGTTCAGGTGGCCCAGGCCTCCAGCACCTCAGCCAGCTGCTCGGCCAGGCCCTCCTGGACCGCAGGGTGTACCTGGATGGCCTCCATCCGCATCTGAACCACCACCTCGTCCACAGCCACCAGCTCCCTCTGCAGCTGGCAGAGAGCAGGCTGAATGCTCCTCCACCCAGGACTCTGCAGGCAATCCTGGCTGTACCCCAGCCTAGGTCAAACCCAGGCCCGTCACCCCCAATCCCAGAGGGGGAAGGGGCGGGCTGCAGTCCTGCCTGGGGTCAGCTGGGGGTGAGGGTTCCTCATCCATCCATTGCCTACAGAAGAGGGGTTCTTGCGGGGGGGAGGGACTGGGGCCCTCCCCTGCAGGAGGCGGTGCTGGCGCTGCAGGACCTCCACAGACACCAGGTCGTGGCCAAGGACAGCACCCTCCACCAGGACCACCTTCTGCATGTGGCCCCACAGCTCGAGCGCCACCTTGTGGAAGTCGAGGGCACAGCGGGAAGGAGGGCCAGCAACTTTCTCCCTTAGAACAGGGCCACCTCCTTTTGAGCAAAGACTGTGGCTTGGGGATTTGTGGGGCTTTAACACGGAGGGAAATAGGACGAAGACTCTATTCCCTAACTTATAACAGGGAGAATCTGGAAAGCTGGTATTCCACGGTAGGAAAGCCTCTACTTTGGTAAGTTAGAGGTAAAGTCCAAGTACATTATCCTGCTTTAAAAATCATTCCCACTGATTCTCCGTTAACAGCTAGGCTGCCTTAATGTGAGCACATGGCTGATTGTATCTCTGTGTAGAAGCAGATATGATCCTTTTGCCCTCTCTTCCCACCGTGACACCCTGCCCCCCTTGTAGCTTCCCCCAATGCAGGTATTAGCTTTCCTCACCTTGGTGAGCTCAAGTACAGGGGCCTTACGATAGATACCGCCCACCTTGTGACCCATGTCACTACTGAAGAGGTGTGTCTCCAGGCTCCCTATACACGTCCCAAGATAGCAAAGGTTCCACTTCTCCCAGTTCCACGTGGTCCATCAAGAGGAGCTGACGTGAGCATGCCTAATAAAACATGTCTGACTCTGTATTGTATTCTCTCGCCCCTGTCTTTCCTGTCCTCTGTGACTTTACCGTGACCTTTACCTATTATCATCGCTGTACATTCGCGCCTTCTGGCCCTTCGGTGGTTAGAAGATGGATGGTTTCCTCTGATCACAGCAGGTTCCTGATGAGGCCCGGGGGCCACAGGCAGGGCCGGAGGGAGGAAAGGGTCTTGACACGCATGTTGGGAGGAAGGCAATAAGATGGGGAGCCCTGAGCACATGAGACGGCGGCTCAGGGAGCGAGTGGGCTGCCTGTCAGGGGGTCTGCCTGTAGCACCTCCAACAGTCAGTGAGGAGAGGGCTGTCCCGGGGCCACCCAGCCCCAGGATTTCGGTTGCAGGACCTGTCAGGTGCTCAGTGCACTGAGACACCAGATCCCGAGCAAGGAGGGTGTGGGGAGGGAAGGCAGGGAGCTCTAAGAGTGGCGGTCAGCAAGAAGACCAGCAGGGCCTGTGCCCCCAACGAAACTGCGGCCCGTGCTCAGGGAGCATTGGGAGAGCCCACTTCGTGGTCCTGCCACAAGGAGTGACCTGCGCTGAACGACCCCAAACTGGGGGCAGGAAGGAGCGTGGTTGGACGGGGAAGGCTGATTGATGCTGGGAGCTGGAGTCAGCCATGCCCCTTCATACAAACATGTGCACACGAGAATACACACAGAAGTATGCATGCACACACCCACATGCCCACCCCTACACATGAGCACACACACACACGCACACACATGCACACACATCTGGGGTAGGCCCCTTTGTCCCGAGCCCCTTGGCTGTCACTGGCCTGTCCCTCTGAGCACCCACCTCTGTGCGGGCTTTCATTGCCTTGCCCAGCCTCACCCATGTGGCCTCAACGCCGCTCCTGTGGACTTGACTCTGGGCCATGGAGCTGGGGAAGGCGAGTTCCAGGGCACCTGCCAGCTCCCTCAGGGCCTGCACCCTGGCAGCCCCACACTCTGCCCTTTCTCCCGGAAGACCTTGAACTTCTCTTCCAGCATCTGCCAAAGGTGGGGCTGGAGAGGGTCAATGTGGATGGAATTCAGGCAGCTCCTAAAACTCACGAAAGGGCCAGCTGGTCCCAACAGCTCCCACATCCCTCAGCCCTTGTTCTAGAACTCTGTAGGGCATCTCCTGCCCCCTCAGCCCACCCAGCATCTACCCTACCCTCCGTTCCTCCATCCACTTTCCCAGCACGACTCACTTCCACACCCTCCAGATCCTGCCCACACTGTCTCTGGAGATAGCCCGAGTTCAGGGAACCCAGGGCAGCCCCTGCTGTCTGCAGCCTGTGGAGGAGGCAAACCTGGGTCGGTGGATCAGGGAGCCTGGTCACAAAGCCCACTTAGTAGGGTCACTTTCCCAAGCCAAGGGCTCCATGCACCTGCAGGGGTGTTCTGGGAAGAGTTGAGCTGGGCTGAGGATGCCCTGCACAGCCCCAGGCTGACCCAGGTCACAGTACAAGCTACTGCGTTTCCAGCCCAGATGGAGCTTAGGCGAGATAACGATTTGCCCATGATCCTAGCCCAGAGGCTGGCCCGGAGTCTCAGGGGCCCTGCATTTGCTGCATGCAAGAACCATGGAGGGGTGCAGCTTCTACCTTTGAAGGGTGTGCAGTCTCCTCCAAACACACAGCATGCCTGGGTGGCACACAACGTGGCTACCTGCGGAGTGCCGGGCTTTAGAATGACCCCACCTGCTGACTCATGGGGATCCTCCAGAGGGTTTGCAAGCCAGTAAATCTTTCCAAGAGCAGGGAACCTCTTCTTTCTCCTGAGGAGCAGTTAGTGGGACTGAACCAGGCAACAGCCCAACACTTCCCAAGCAGGCCTCCTGGAGCATTGTTAGAGCAAGGGGTAAACTGCTAGTGATAATGGGCTCCTGGGAGGAGAGTTTGCAGAAAGGCCTGAAGCGCTGAGCAAGATCTCAGGACGGTGGCCCTCTGGGAGCTTAGGACAAGTTCTAAACCCAGCCAGGAAGCTGAAGGGCTGACCAGACAGAAGCTGAGGGGGAGGAATGAGCATGCTGGGATAACTGCTGACCCCCGCCTGGGGGCAGGGCTTCCTGGTTGGAGCTGTGGGAGCTGACTCAGGCCAGACCCCACCTGCTCTGAGACACTGAGGCCACCCTCAAAGTTCACAGCCAACTGTCTCACGTGCTCATCCATATCCAGGTGGGTGCCTGGGGGAGGGGGTGGCTTCTGCAAGTGCTGCCACCCCAGGCCCAGAGTCCCACCCTCAATGCCTGGGCCCTTGGCCACCATGCTGTCTCAGGAGAAAGCCACAAGCCTCCCAGATGCTGTGTCCCACTGGGTGGAGGCCCCCCTGAGGAGATATGGATCGCACCAATGAATCACACAATCTGCCTCTGACCCCTTGAGGTCTCATCACCGCCCACTATCATCACCCCAGTGCCGCTTCCCACTCTGGACTAGAGTGCATAGGTATTAGCAAGAGATAAAACTCACAACACATGGAACCCAGGAACAGGAATGGGAATAGAGATACCAAATGACATATAACCGCACACCCCTCGCAGGGAGAGGAGCAACAGAAAGCTGAGGATAAAAGAGACAATGGTCGATGTGAGATATGAAAATAATAACAATCTATAATCTATCAAGGAACCACGAGTGGGGGAGGAGGAAAAAAAGGGGAGCTGATCCCAAGGGCTCAATAGAAAGTAAATGTCTAGAAAAGAATGATGGCAATATACGTATGACTACGTCAGATACAATTGGTGTATGGATTGTAACAAGAGTTGTAAGAGCCCCCAATAAGGACACACTGAGGATGACAAAATACACCACTGAAAACCTTATGCTAATCATTGATACACTGTCAGGTAGTGGAGGACTAGTAAAACTAGGCAGAACCTTGTCAGAGAGAGGACCAGATGACGAAAACTTTTGGTCAGATTAAAGGGGAGGATCAGTGACAAAAAGCCAGGCCGTTTGCAGGATGCATGGCCACGGGAGCTGCAACGATGGGTTCAAACATCAGAAAGAAATGAGGGTGGCCCAGGACTGGCAAGCCTTTCCTTGTCCTGTACATTGGGGTTGCTTTGAAGCAGACCAACTGGACAGCACCTACCAACAAGACCAACCGAGGAAGAGGAAGCCACTATGGTCCCAGAAACAGACATCACTAGGACGTGTCAGGAGACTTTTATAAAGGTAACCAATGGCCTGGCCCTTCATCACAGAAAGCTGGGGAAGCACCATTGTCCTGGTTTACCAGACGTTCCCCAGATAAATTACTGTCCAGCTGCCCATAGGAAGGAGAAATACCTATAGACATGACGGAAGGGAGGTTCACTCCGCTATGGGAATGTGCTAATCTGTGCACTGAAATGTTGAAATCCACAGACACACGTGTATAAAAGAGAGTTGTAATGAAATGTTTTACCGTGGAAGACGGGTCACCACAGAGCTGTCTCTTTTGTGTTGAAACAAACTTTGCTGAATTTACCTGCCAGCAGTTGCATGTCCTCCCTTTCTTTTAAGGTCGATGGAGACGCACGAGTGTAAGGAGAACGGTGAATGGTGGCCGTTCATAACCCAGGATCATCAGAAACCACAGAGTAAATTTTAGGAACGTAGACGTAGGGCAGCGGAGAAAACTTCACTCAGGGACTTCAGTGAACTCTCCTTACAATGCTGAGGCCTGACACGCCTAGTGCCTGGGGGCAACCGCGCTCCTGCCCTAGGTAGTTTTGTTGAGCATGGCTCACTCAGGTGGTGCCTTTTCTCTCCCAGCAATATTGCTCCGTGAAATTCTGCCCATGATGAAAACTATTTGCCATGGGTATGTCTTTTCACATCATTGGCCGACTCTTCAAAGTACAAATGCTTTTCTAAACGGGTGCTGCCTCCCTGAGCTTTCCTTTGTCTTGGCTCAATTGATGCAGATTCCTGTGCTGAATAAGCCATGGACTAGCACAGGTGGGTGCTTGTCAGTATAGCCAGCACATGCAGCAATTTCGTTTGTCAAGACCCACCTGGCTTGATCAAGATTCCTTATTCCCGTGAAAACGATTTTTATCCAAATTCTAGAGGAGCACCAGTGTGCCTCTGGGAGCTAAACCCGGGCCTGCTGAACAGAGGCTCCGGAGTTTTCATTTTCTGACTGAAATTCAACAAGGAATTTCATGGATCTAAGGAAACCGTGAATTGTGGACGTACCAGATTCTCACATCTTCATTGTCTAATGGAAGCTTAAGTTTCCCAGTCTGATCCGGCTGCCACTTCATTTCTGGCAATGACCATTCAATTGTGGACGTTCAGCCTTCTTCGGAATTCTCTTATATCGGCATGTTCCCGCGCCACATTAAGACCACTCGGTGGAGGTTTATGTGACTCAGGACAACTCTTTATTTCAGGCGTCTAGAACAAAGGAATTCACAGAGGTTGATGATCACTTATTAAAGTCCCGTTTCTCTATAAAGCCCAATGATGACACTTCTACATCTGAGGGCAAAGAGCTCGTGCAGCATGATATTCTCATTTCAGCCACGCCGCCTGCAGTTTCTTCCTTGCAGAAAAAGCTTTCCCAGTGTACTTCTTTAAAATGCTGCAAAATAGTGGGACCGAAGATTTTGGTTTAGGGTTAACTTTAAACGGGCATAGGTACAGGCATGTGGGCATGTTTAGAGACAGTGTTCGAGTTCAGGTTAGAGTTACGGCTGCGTGAGGATTCGGGTTATGGTAAGGTTGTGGATGAAATGTAGGGTGAGTGTGAGGTTTTAGGTAAGAGTGCTTAAGGATGAAAGAACCTATTGTCTCATTTAGGCTTATGGTAAACTTGACTGTTTAGGTATGGGTTAGGGTTAATATTTGTGTGAGGGTTAGAAAGTGTGCGAGGTTAAGAGTTGGGGTCAGGCTTGCGGTTTGTGTGTTACATCCGTTTTGGTTGTGGATAAGTTTAGCTCTCTGTCTAGTTTAAGGGATTGGATTACATTAACGGTGATATGGAGGCTTGGATTGAAGGTGATGGATAGAGTTAAGTTAGGTTCAGGCGAAGGGTGACGGTTAGGAGTAAGGTTAGTTGTAGGGGGAGCTGCATGTTCACATCAGATTTGGGGTTAGGATTAGGCTTAGCCTTAGGGTAGACATATGGTTAGGGTTAGGGCTTGGTTTAGGGTGAGCCTTAGGTTAGGGTTCAGTTTAAGTTTAGGAGTATACAGAATTAGACCTAGGCTTAGGGTTACACCTCTTTTTAGGTTTAGACCTAGGGCTAGGTTTTGACCTAGGTTAGGGTTAGGATTAGGGTTGGTTTTAGGATAGGATTTAGGTTTGAGGTTTCATTTAAGTGTTGGATTATTGGAAGTACATCTGCTCTCCCTGGTTTTCCTTCACGATCACAATGTTTCTGAGATTCATGGTTTAAGGAAAATCTTGCTTCTTGCCGGTTTCAAGGCAAAAAGGCGCCACCGGCAGTTTTTTTTCCGTCAACCTTACGCTCGCTCTTTGAGAATCTTGGGTCTTTGGGAAAGCCGTGAGTCCAGCAAGATTTTTCAGTTCAAGTGTGCCCCAAGCAGTGGGTTCTAGCTCTGAGCAATACAGCCCGTGGAATTCCTGAGAATCTGGAACCTGCTATGAAGTTCAGCCTGCGTTTTATTCACACGGAAGAAGCTCCTTCGAGGTTCCCATGCCTCTGTACACTGATGCTTCCAGCAACGTCATGTCTCACAGGTCTATAGTGCTTCTCTGAGTTTCACTGGTCTAGGGTAAAGGGTGAAGCGCCTGGGTTCCCGTGCTTCACTACTGTATGGCCTCAAGATGATGTTTGTAGGCACAGCGGCAAATCCATCGGTGGCAATTCTCTCATATTGTCATTGCGATGGGAAGATACCTTATTCGCTAGGAAATGTTTTACCATGGAAGACGGGTCACCACAGAGCTGGCTCTTGTGTTGAGACAAACTTTGCTGAATTTACCAGCCAGCAGTTGTGTGTCCTCCCTTTCTTTTAAGGTCGATGGAGACGCACGAGTGTAAGGAGAACGGTGAATGGTGGCCGTTCATAACCCAGGATCATCAGAAACCACAGAGTAAATTTTAGGAACGTAGACGTAGGACAGCGGAGAAAACTTCACTCAGGGACTTCAGTGAACTCTCCTTACAATGCTGAGGCCTGACACGCCTAGTGCCTGGGGGCAACCGGGCTCCTGCCCTAGGTAGTTTTGTTGAGCATGGCTCACTCAGGTGGTGCCTTTTCTCTCCCAGCAATATTGCTCCGTGAAATTCTGCCCATGATGAAAACTATTTGCCATGGGTATGTCTTTTCACATCATTGGCCGACTCTTCAAAGTACAAATGCTTTTCTAAATGGGTGCTGCCTCCCTGAGCTTTCCTTTGTCTTGGCTCAATCGATGCAGATTCCTGTGCTGAATAAGTGATGGACTAGCACAGCTGGGTGCTTGTCAGTATAGCCAGCACAAGCAGCAATTTCGTTTGTCAAGACCCACCTGGCTGGATCAAGGTTCCTTATTCCTGTGAAAACGATTTTTATCCAAAATCTAGAGGAGCACCAGTGTGCCTCTGGGAGCTACACCCGGGCCTGCTGAACAGAGGCTCCGGAGTTTTCATTTTCTGACTGAAATTCAACACGGAATTTCATGGATCTAAGGAAACCGTGAATTGTGGACGTACCAGATTCTCACATCTTCATTGTCTAATGGAAGCTTAAGTTTCCCAGTCTGATCCGGCTGCCACTTCATTTCTGGCAATGACCATTCAATTGTGGACGTTCAGCCTTCTTCGGAGTCGTTCTGTGCCTGGAACACTTGTTTCCTCATAAAGGGAGACAATGGGTAGCAAACATCACTAAGGACATGGCATATATTTAGTCCCAGATATCACCACAGTTATTTTCTCAGACAAAGAGATCACTAGTCATTTGGTGTCAACAGAGCACAGGGAGCAATGCAGAAGGAAACCTCACAGACCTGCCTCTGGACGGTAGTATGTCACTGAGCTCAGTATATTTGAAATCATGCACTGCACGCATGAATCTGGCTATGCCTGTAGGATGAGAATTACCATGATAACCTGTATTTCAAGAAGGAAAGTGGGTTCTATAGGATGACAATGAAATATTAGAGTCACTTTAATATTTGTTCTGCAAACAGAGAATACTAGTTCCTCATTTCAAGTGGGCAGTGAGGAGAAAATTTAGGTTAAGGAAAAGAAAAACTCTCCATGGAGACCTGATTCCAACAGGAAATCCTCCCTATCCTTCATCTGTGTCTGTCTAGGGCTGGGTGTCTGTGCTCAGTGGGTCCTGTGCGCCCCCTGCTGCCCAGTGTTTTCCCTGTAGGGGAGGCTTATATCTGGGCTCACACTGACTTCCCCTCACTGTGCTCCTTGCACAGTAATACATGGCCGTGTCCTCAGCAGTCACGGAGCTCAGCTGCAGGGAGAACTGGTTCTTGGATGTGTCTGGGTTGATGACTAGACGATCTTTTAGAGATGGCGCATATTCTCTGTACCATTTTGAGCTGTAGTAGTAAGTCCTTCCCATCCATTCAAGGCCGCTACCAAGTAGCACTGGTACTGGAAACAGAGTCCCCCGTGATGGTGCAGGTGAGAGTGATGGTCTGTGAAGGTCTAACCATCTGAGGACCAGACTCCTGAAGCTGCACCTGCGCCAGGCCACCTGGAGACATAGGAAATAAACATAAAACACCCTACCTCTGTGAATATGCCTTGTAGGATTCCATCTTCCCCCAACACTGACCTGATGGGAGACACAGCACTATGAGGAGAAGGAGGAAGGAAGCAGACATTTTGGAGCAAGGTCACCCTTATTCAGCAGTCACTTGAGTCCCTGGTGGGGAGACAGCATTTAAACAGGAAATCACATTAGTGATTTGCCTATGAACACCATTGGCTGGATAAGGTCTGGAGACTGTGAACAGTCCACGGGCACATAGGTCCTGCTGCTCCAAAAGGAGTTTTCTCCAAGACTGGCTCCTGCCGCATGCTGGACCAAGGCAGCTTGCAGACATGGAGGTTATCAGATGCCTAAGCAGAGGCTCAGTTTCACATCTTGCCAGATCGAAGTGTGTGCTCGCTGAAATTAATCAGAGTCCTGGTGTATCTGTGTTCTTTGATATGAACACTTCACATTTTCATTCACTTATTCTTTCTGTTGTTCATTGTGAGCTCTGAGAGCTATTCACACACCAGGAACTTTTCTCCACTGAGGAAAAAAAATCATTGAAACAAGCAAGCAAAGAAATATTTGCCTCAAAAACCTAACCCTCTCTCCTTGAGTCTTTTCTGCCTCATAGAGACCCTGTATGGTTGAACAGAACTTCTCTGTGGGATTCTTGGTACAGTTTGACAGTTCATAAATGTACCCTGGGTCTGATAACCTCCTATTTCTGCAAGGACTAACTAGTGATTTTAAATCATCGAGCTTTCATTTAATAACCAGATACATAACCTCAAACTGTCACTTGCCTCTTCATATCTCCTCCCTAAGGTGTCTAATATATTACAGGGCATTATGATGTCACATTCAGGATGAAGGAGCCCATGAAAACAGCCATGGGTCAGAGTTTTCGCTCACATTACATACAAGTGAAGCTGGGCGATGGGTAAAGAAAGCTGGAGAATACTTTGATGGACTTTGAATGATGGTGGTTTGGGAGAAGAATTTTGAAAATACCATGGGGTACTATAAAAATAAATTGATCTTAGAGGGAGTACAGGCACGGAATTTCCTAGAAGTAAGGATACGGATGGTAGCACTTCACCTCACACACGTTGGTCATGCTATGAGGAGAGGGCAGTACCTGGATAAAAAGACTACATGCTCAGTAAAGTCGAGGGTCAGTGAAAAACGGGGACCTCCCTAATGACATGGATTGATGCAACAGATGTAGCCATGAGACCAAGCATAACCAGTGTGATGATGGCGCAGCATCAGACCGTGCTCTGTTCTGCAGAAGGTTGGTATCAGTTGGAACAGATTCAAAGGTACCTGAAATAAGCAAAAATGTGTCAAAACACACAACAGTATTCTACACAGGCCCTGTTAGAATGATAGTTTGGGGAAGGGGGTTGGAAATGAATATGTAATGTCATGTTGAAAAACACACTGCACCAAGGGCTCAAGTAGAAAGAAAATATTTTGAAAATAATGACAGCAACATATATACAAATGTGCTTGACATAATAGATGGATGTATGGATTGTGATAAGAGCTGTAAGAGCTCAAAATAAAATGATATTTTTTAAAAAAGAAGAACCAACTAATAAAAATTTTTTTAAAAAGAAATGTACTCATCAAAAGGAAATGTGTTCCAAGTTTCCAACCCAATTACTGCTGAGAAACAAAGGCAGGGGCTGGATGACAATGAAATGGGGAAGCTTTACTTGGAAAGTGGAAGGAATGATCCAAAAGGAGAATCCTCAAGATAAGATCCTGAAAAAAAAGGAATATAAAAAGAGAAGGAGAATTTTTTTAATTTATACTTTTAGGCATAAGGATCAGTAAGTAAATTTAGGGATTAATGGATATGTACCAGTTTCACAGGAACAATCATGGATATGCACAGGGTGGGGTTGTGATTATTGAAAAGACATGGCTTTTTGTACTTCTTGCTTCTAAATGTCTTTCCATTTCATCTGATGTCTTTCAAGCACATTTTGGATCCTTGGCCAAAGTCCTGTTTCATGGTGACCTGGAGGTTGGGAATGTCTTTCCTCTGCATGTGTGCCCAGCAGGTTTAGTCCTAAATGATAGTAGGACCCATTCTCAGAGGAAATGGGTCAACAAAGAGAGGGTATCAGGAAGTAAAATGCAGAATAAGTATCGGCAATACATAAGGTATGTATATTTCATAATCTTGTGTCAATATGTCATCTCCCAGGGGAGATTCCTTGGGGAAGTGTGAAATTTGCAGTGTTACACAGGGCCAAGGAGTTTGGGCAGTGGTCTCACACAGAATGTCCAATGACTTCATTGTTCTTATTCTGGAATCTGATTCTTCTTGGTTCCTTTATTGGTAATAAATTATTGGTAATAATTATTGGTGATAAATATTGGTAAAATTTCACCAAAGATTATTTACAACATTAATAAAAATAAAATTTCTTTAAGATGGTAAATCTATTGTCATATATTGTTGCTTATTTTCCTTTCCTCCCTTCCTCTCTCCCTCCTTCCCTCCCTCCTTCCCTCCCTCTCATCCTTCTTTCCTTCCTTCCTTTCAGGATGTAGCAGTGATTGATAGACAGCCTTGAGAAAGAATGTGCATACCATTTCCTCTTCCATCATTCCTGTCAAAGAGAAAACTGGGGTTTCTGTTAAAAATTAAAGAGTTTATTTGAGTAACAAAACAATCCAGGGAGTGGCAGTAGTATCTCTAAGGATCCAAAGTACTGATGTGAAAGGAAATTTTCAGAGAGTATACATACAGAGGGATCCGGGAAGTTACAAGAAAATTCTGATTGCTTGGCAATTTATAAAGTTTGAGTAATTTCACAATTATATATATATATATAAGTGTGTATATATATTATATATAAATAGGTGTGCTCATAGGCTTCTTGAAGTATGACAACTTTGGAAAGTAATTACAAAAACACTACACATCATCAACAACAAAAATGAGGTCTGACCTATATCTTTGGCAGAAAGCATCTCCTTATGCTGACCACATAGTTCTTTTGAGCTTCTTCGCAGAATTCAAAAGAAACTCATAAACAATTAGTGGCAGATCAATTAAACACAATCACATGTGGGACTACAGGAGCAGGGAAAGGACCCTGACTGGGAGAGGTACACTACTGCCAAACTGAATAGCTTACAAAATTGGGGCAGAAATCTCTGATGTCCAAGTATGACTTAAGAGCATAGGACTCTAGCTCCCCAATATCCATCTAGGACATAACCAGGGAGTGTGTTCTTAACTGTGTCTCCCTGCACTGGCCAGGGTGCTCTCAGCAACCTCGCTCTGTCTGACACTCCTTACATTGCTTTACATTGCAAGTCAGGGACCAGAAATAACTCAGTAGAGGCTGACTATGTGGAGATAGAAGCTGAGTTTAGCTGAGTCTGAACTTAAAGTGTCAAACTGCTATTATTTTATGGTAGAAATATAAACTAGTTAGGGGAATTTTATACTTTGTTTAGCTGTAACTTTGCAAGAACTTCTCCATAGCCCTGACCCAGGTTAACCCCCTCTATCTTGTCTCACTGATTCTCCTGTGACTGTGTGTAGGCATGAGTTGTCATGGGTGCTAGCTAAGTCAAAGGCCTAATTTTTTCCTTAGTGTCATTTCTGTCCCTACTTGTTAAGATCTGGCACCTGTATACATGGCCGGTCTCATCGATATTTAGGGCCCTAGCACTGAAAGCCCTGAAAAAAAGATCTTAGTTAAAGCAAATTGTTTTCACCGTTTGTAGCTGTCATTCCAAGATTTGTGTCTGTGTGAAAAATTGTTTCACTCAGTCTGTGTACATGTGTGTATATGTGTTAGGCCAGGGTGACTAGAAAAAAATGTAATGACACTCCTATAGGTATAAGAAAGAGCTTTATATCAAGGAGTGATTGTATATCAAACAAACATCCCAGTCCAGATCAAGTCCATTAGTCCAGTACTAGTCCAGGAATCCCTCGTCAAACTCACACAGCCACAAGCAACGATGCAGAGTGCAGGAAGCACAGCCTTGTGGGTGAAGAGTTCTGTGGTGGACGCATCTCCAGGGCTTTGGCAGGTCTCCCAGTGGCCCCTCAACAAGAAGGTGAAAACAGAGAGAGGAAGTTCCCAGGATGATCCTTGTGATAAGGCCACACCCACTAGGAGCTATCATCAGGCTTCCAAAATCCACCTCTTCATTTCTATATCTTCAATTTGACATGACATTGTGTGTGTGTGTGTGTGTAATCACTTCTAGTCAGTTGGCCACACAGCTGTGTTAAATATTACATGGCAAAGGTGAGTGAGTGCTTCCAGTGCCTCATCTGCTTGTTGAAGCATTTCAGTAGGCATTCCACTGCTCCCTGGACCTACTTTTTCACTGATGCTCTTAGTGCACCTTTACCTTTTTCTTGAGTGATCCTGGTTTTTGCTCAGATGGTTCCTCTTGAAGCAGTGTGGGAAACAGCTACCTGTCTTTTGCCCTTTGTTCTGTATCCTTGAACAGCGTTCTGCCATTTGTTTCAAAGTTCACTGTAAAGGTGAACTCTCATGTATTTTAGCCTAAAGACCTTTATTATAGACATTTAGAGTCTTTACCACTGGGAATGTTAACATTTTTTTAAAAACTACCAAAAGTCCCATGGAAGTTTATTTCCAATAATTTTGATAAAGCTGCCTCTGAAAGCTCACCCTGGCTAAGAAGGTTCTGGAGTCCCCTGGTGGAGAAGCTGCATTTAAAGATGCCAGGTATTTGTATATGAGTGTCACTGTGAATGGTATACAATATGGGAACAGGGAACAGCTTGCTAAACTCATGGATCACAACTCCACAGGAAGGTTTCCCCAAGAGCTGGTTCCTGAAGCAAGTGGGATGCAGGCAAGTGAAAGACCAAGAAGGTTTCCAGGGCTCTCAATATTATGACACACTTAATTTAATCTTTGACTCAAGGAGTGGATGCTGGGTTTGAACCCATAACCTGTGGTTACTAACTTAATACTTAGTCCACTGCACCATGCAACCTTTTTATAAACATCTGCTTCAGGGAACCTGTATTACAGGGTAGTGTGATGTCACTTTGAGGATCAATTGCCTCAAATGCCTGTGATATCTGTACAATGGGTAGGGACGACTGCTGAAAAGTCGATGACCAAAATTATGGTTAGGGGGAAGATATTGAAAGTATCAGTGACTGCAAGTAAGGAAACCTTACTTTATCGACTCGGAATCCCTGATATTCTCCTTCAGTCTTATTTTTGTTCCCCAAATGCAAAGGGTATTTAAAAGAACGTGATTGGAGTTCTCAAAAAATGTTCGAAAAGGAAAACACTGACTTGAACATTAAATTACATTAAAATACACTGTCAGGAAATAGCTTTTTTTTTTAAAGATTTCTGTTTTTTATCCGTAATAAATCTGGTGTACATGTACAAGGGACCCTCAAAGTGGCAGATATACTTATATTTCTTTTTACATATATACTCATACTTTGAATATATTGAGCATATATTCAAATAATATATTACAAATATATTGAAATAGTTTAAAAACATTTTATTAGGACTCATACAACTCTTATCAAAATCCATACACACATCAATTGTGTAAAGCACATCTGTACATTCGTTGCCCTCATCATTTTCTATGCATTTGCTCTCCACTTAAGCCCTTTGCATCAGGTCCTTTTTTCCCCCTTCCTCCCCGCTTCCCCCTCTCCCCTCCTTCGTGAGCCATTGATAATTTATAAATTATTATTTTGTCATATCTTGCCCTGTCCTATGTCTCCCTTCACCTCGTTTTCTGTTGTCATCCCCCAGGGAGGAGGTCACATGTAGATCTTTGTAATCGGTTCCCTCTTTCCAACCCACTCACCCTCAATCCTCCCAGTATCACCCCTCACATCCCTGGTCCTGAAGGTTTCAACTGCCCTTGATTCCCTGTGCCGCCAGCTCCTATCTGCACCAGTGTTCATACTCTGCTCTATCCAGACTTGCAAGGTAGAATTCAGATCATAATAGTTGGGGGGGAGGAAGCATTTAGGAACTGGAGGAAAGCTGTATTCTTCATCGGTGCTACATCCCACCCTGATGGACTCATCTCCTCCCCTAGACCCCTCTGCAAGGGGATCTCCAGTGTCCGACAAATGGGCTTTGGGTCTCCACTCTGCACTTCCCCCTTCATTCACTATGGTATGATTTTTTTCCCCTGATGATGCCTTATACCTGATCCCTTCGACACCTCGTGATCGCACAGGCTGGTGTGCTTCTTCCATGTTGGCTTTGTTGCTTGTGAGCTAGATGGCCACGTGTTTACCTTCAAGCTTTTAAGACCCCAGACACTATCTCTTTTGATAGCTGGGCACCATCAGCTTTCTTCACCACATTTGCTTATGCACCCATTTGTCCTCAGCGATCATATCATGAAATATTTTTATTTTATATAATGATATTTGTATTTATTTATTCACTTTAACATATATTTACTTATATTGATATTCACAGTAATTTTCATATTTATATTCATATTTATGTTCACATATATGTTTAGATTCATATGTGTATTTAGATTTAGATTCATATTTACATTGACATGCATATTCATATTCACACTCAAATTGTTATTCATGTTTATATTTTCAATTATATTTACACTAATATTCATGTTCTTATTTGTATTGATATTAATATCTGTACTTCCATACATATTCACATGTATATGTGTATTCATATTTAGGGCATGTTTGAGTCAAATTAATCTAGCAACCAATGATTACTGTTTTCCAGTGCAGTCATAGAGGTCTACCATTTTTACAGTTTGAACATTTTTTATAGCATATGATCTATTTCTTCTTTTTTAATTTTCAGTTGACATCTTGGACATCAGACTTTTTAAACTTAGATAGATAGTGTTCAGGGCCCAGGCCCAATCCCAACTACATGGAAAGCCACTGCTCCCCCCAGAAGAATTTACTTCAGAAGATAGCACAGAAGCTACAGGTCAGAGAGAGGGATATGTCTGATCAAAGCACATGGGAGCAATGAAGGGTGAGGAAGTGGGAGTGGAGCACATCCTGACCCACCAAGCCTTGAGGACTGATATCCTTGCTCAGAGTAGTCAATGCACAGAGAGAACCATATGGCCGGCCCCACTAGGAGACATGAAAACCCTCACGAACCCAAAGCCCTACAGGGGACAGCACTGGAGATACAGTGTGGGAGTGGCACCCGATCTGACCCCACCACAACAAGGCAAAACACTAAGGCCGGGCAATAGAACAGCAAGAGTACAGAGCAAGGAAGTCCCAAAGGAGTACCAAAAATAGACTTTGGGGCCAGGCCGTGGCACCCCATCAAACTCCACTGGAAAACACTCCTAAACGTCATCAAACAGACCTTGAACTATTATGTCTTTGTTTTGTTTTTGCTGCTGTTTTGTTTTCTTTTGTCACTTTGTCTTGCTCTGTCTTATTTTGTGTGCGTATTATTATCTCTGCAGGTCTATCTAGGTAAGATAGGCTAGATAAACAATCTGGAGGAGAAAACAACGTGACCGATGGTCCTGGGGGAGGGGGGATCAAAGGAGAGGGGGAGGTTGGGGAAAGGAAATGGTGTTAATAAACCTGGGGACAAGGGTACAAGAAGGGATCCAAAATCAGTGGCAAGAAGCATGTGAGACACCTGATAGGGATTGATCAAGGACAATGTAACTGAGTAGGATTACTGAATCCAAAATGGAGGCTGAGCATGATAGTGGGACAAGAGGAAAGTAAAAGGAAATAATGGAAAGAACTAGGAGGCAAAGGACATTTATAGAGGTCACAATGCAGGCATGTACATATGTAAATATATTTATATATGATGATGGGGGAATAAATCTATGTCCATATATTTATAAGTTTATATTAAGGTAGCCAATTGACATTGAACCTCCACTCAAGTACTCCCTCAGTGCAAGAACACTTTGTTCTATTAAACTAGCATTCCATAATGCTCACCTTCCTAATACTATCACTGAAGACATATGGGTGCATAATCAAATGTGGTGAAGAAAGCTGATGGCGCCCAGCTATCAAAAGATATAGCGTCTGGTTTCTTAAAGGCTTGAAAGTAAACAAGCAGTCATCTAGCTCAGAAGCAACAAAGCCCACATGGAAGAAGCCCACTAGACTGTGTGATCACGAGGTGTCAAAGGATCAGGGACCAGGCATCAAAGAACAAAAATTCATATCACTGTGAATGAGGGGAAGTACAGATTTGGGAGCCAAAGCCCATCTCTAGGCAACTGGACATGCCCCTACAGAAGGGTGTTGGGGAGAAAAAGAGTGCAGGGTGCAGTGTAGCAAATATGGAACACAAAACTTTCCTCTAGTTCTTAAATGCTTCCTCCCCCCACCACTATCATGATCCCAATTCTACCTTACAAATCCATCCCGACCAGATAATGTACACTGGTACAGACAGGAACTGGAAACGCATGGAATCCAGTTCAGAAGATCCCTTCAGGAACAGTGGAGTGAGTGGCGATACTGGTAGGGTTGAGGGAATTTGGGGATGTAAAGGGGGAACCGATTTCAAGGATCTATATATAACCTCCTCCCTAGGGGATGAACAAGAGAAAAGTGGGTGAAGGGCAACATCAGACAGTGTGAGATATGACAAAATAATAATAATTTATAAATTATCAAGGGTTCATGAGTGAGGCAGAAGTGGGAGGGAGGGGAAAATGAGAAGGTGATACTAAGGGCTCAAGTAGAAAGCAAATGTTTTGAGAATGATGATGGCAACAAATGTACAAATGTGCTTGACACAATGGATGGATGGATGTATGGTTTGTGACAAGAGTTGTACGAGCCCCACCCCACCCCCGCAAATGATTTTTTAAAAATAAAGATAGGTAGTGTTTTTCTAGAAATATGTCCACTTATTCTAAATTTTCAAATTCACTGTTGTGATCTTCATAGTTTTGGTTCTGTTGTGATATTGGCCTTTTCATTTCTTATTCTTTATATTTGCTTTTCTTATTCCTTTTAGTTTAATAAATTTACCAGTAGTTTGTCAAACTTTGTTAATATTTTTAAAGAATTAACTTGTCTTATTGATTATTTCCCTGTTTCCTTTTCATTTATTTCTTCTTTTTTTTGCTGCAAAAGATCTCTTTATTGTTTTTTTTTAACAATTTATTGGGGCTCATACAATTCTTGTCACAGTTCATAGATATACATACATCAATTGTATAAAGCACATCTGTACAGTCTTTGCCTTAATCATTTTTTCTCCTCTTTTCTTTTTTTACATTTTATTAGGGACTCATACAACTCTTATCACCATCCATACATATACATACATCAATTGTATAAAGCACATCCATACATTCCCTGCCCCAATCATTCTCAAGGCATTTGCTCTCCACTTAAGCCCCTTGCATCAGGTCCTCTTTTTTTTCCCCTCCCTCCCCTTTCCCCCCTCCCTCATGTGCCCTTGGTAATTTATACATCGTTATTTTGTCATATCTTGTCCTATCCAGAGTCTCCCTTCCCCCCTTCTCTGCTGTCCCTCTCCCAGGGAAGAGGTCACATGTGGATCCTTGTAATCAGTTCCCCCTTTCCAACCCACTCACCCTCCACTCTCCCAGCATCATCCCTCACACCCTTGGTCCTGAAGGTATCATCCACCCTGGATTCCCTGTACCTCCAGCCCTCATATGTACCAGTGTACAGCCTCTGTCCTATCCAGCCCTGCAAGGTAGAATTCGGATCATGGTAGTTGGGGGGAGGAAGCATCCAGGATATGGGGGAAAGCTGTGCTCTTCATCGGTACTACCTCGCACCCTAATTAACCCATCTCCTCTCCTAAACCCCTCTATGAGGGGATCTCCATTGGCTGACACTTGGGCCTTGGGTCTCCACTCTGCACTTCCCCTTTCATTTAATATGGTATATATATACATATATACATATACATATATACATATACACAGATATACACATACATACACACACTTACATCTTTTTTTTTTGCATGATGCCTTATACCTGGTCCCTTTGGCACCTCGTGATCACACTGGCCGTTGTGCTTCTTCCATGTGGGCTTTTCTGCTTCTGAGCTAGATGGCCGCTTGTTCACCTTCAAGCCTTTAAGACCCCAGACACTATCTCTTTTGATAGCCGGGCACCATCAGCTTTCTTCACCACATTTGCTTATGCACCCATTTGTCTTCAGCGATCCTATCATGGAGGTGTGCAGTCAATGATATGATTTTTTGTTCTTTGATGCCTGGTAACTGATCCCTTTGGGACCACTTGATCACACAGGCTGGTGTGTTCTTCCATGTGGACTTTGTTGCTTCTGAGCTAGATGGCCGCTTGTTTATCTTCACCTTTTCATTTATTTCTGCTCTATTCTTTAATATTTATTGTCTTCTGGTGACTGATGTTTTACTTAGCTCTTTTTTGTTCTAATTGTTGAAGGTTTGTGTTACCATGCTGACTTTTGCTTTATTTTTTGATATCTTCATATATTGTTCATAACGTGTGTTCTTAGTATTGCTTCTGAAGTATACTAAAGCTTTTGGTATGCTTATTTTTGTTTTTGTAAGGAATCTAAAATCTTAATCCCTACCATTTCCAAGTAATTTAATGCACACAATTGCTCATTTTCCATGTTAGATTTTATTCTTTTATCTTCCTATTGTTCATATATAATTTAATAATGCGGTGAAGTAAAATTTATTTGTAATATCACAATTTTTAAAAATGTATTAAAGCTAGCATTGTAGCCTAACGTATGGTTTATTCTGAAGAATGGTACATATGAACATGAGAAGAAGGTACATTGACGTTTTCCCAGATAGTATGTTTCCTATATGTCTAAGAGGTCAGTAATTGTGGTATTTAGTTCTTCTGTTACTGTATTGATTTATTATCCAGTTGATATTTAGTGTTGTTCTGTCAAACCCAGTGTGGATGTATTTAACTCTATTACTGTAAAATTATGTAGTTCTATCTTTAAGTCTATAAGAGCTTGATTAATATATTTTGAGGGTCTGCCACGAAATTAATATATACTTATTACTATTTTTCATCTTGCTCTTTTGTTCCTTTTATCATATAATGCCCTTATTTGTCTCTCATTAAAGATTTGGTCCTATTTTATTATTAATTTGTATAGCCAGTAACACATTTTAAAATTGTAATTGATTAATATTGCTACCCTTGCTTTTTAAATTTCCATTTTCTTGATATATTTTCTTCTACCTTTGATTTTTAGATTATATTTGTCTTTATGTCTTAATTGTGTTTTTTTTTTTTTTCACAGTTGAGCTTGCTTTATGGGTGGCATGCTGGCTGGGTTGTGGGGGCAGGGCAAAGACTCAGACTGAGCTTATCAAGGGACTGGGGCATGGCGTCCTAGCTGGTGCCAGGATGGGATCAACTCCTTCAGGACGGAGGGGCTATGAGAAGAGGCGGCAGAGAGAGCGAGGAGAGGTGGGGAAGGAGGGAGGGGTGACAAGGGGATCGGGTAGGAAGAGAGACAAAGGGAAGGCAAGGAGGAGACAAAAAGCAGGGCCTGGCTGGGGCTGATGTACAAACCAGAGGTGCTCCGTCCGGTCAGCAGCAGGAGAGGCTCAAAGGGGAGCCTCCTGGGAAGTGTAGGCAGCCATGAGGGCCCGCTTCAGCTGCTCGTAGGTGACGAACATCACCACGTTCCAGGAACCCAGGCGGAGAAAGGAGGGCATGACCCCTTTGTAGAAGGCCCGGGGCCCCTCCTTCTGGAGCATGGTAACGGCACAGTTGCCAGCGCTGCTGTACTGGCCCAGGGCAGAGTTCATATATCTTGTCTTGACCACGTTGACGGGGAGGCGATAACGGTGGTGCAGAAGCCGGCCCCGAAGGCGGAAATGAAATGGCAAGGGAGGTCATCCGTCATGAGGTTGGCCTTCAGGAGGGAATCTTTGATGAGGTCATAGGTCACCAGTTCAGCACAGTTGACAATGGCATTCCGAGCCACATTGGGTGAGGTCCCTTTCCAGAGTCCCTGAAACCCTTCCTCCCGAGCAATGATCTTGTAGGCATCCACAGTGCTCTGGTATCTTGGGCTACCTCCAGCCGGGGCCTGACCTTGGAACCAGACCTTCACCACATCTGTGGGCTGGGCCACCACCACAGCCAGGGCACCAGTGGTGCTGCCTGCCAGGAGGCGGCTACCGATGCCGGCATGCTCAGAGCCCTTGGTGTAGAACTGCTTGACGGAGTCATAAAGGCCGATGCGAACAGAGGCGAAGCTCATCTGGCGCTGGAGGCCGGCGACCAGCCCGTTGTAGAGGTTGCGGGGGCCCTCTGTGCGCACCATGGTCAGGGTGGTGCCCAGCACGCCGCGGTACTGAGCGCTGGCTATGGCCCTCAATGGCCCTGGGCTTTCTCCTTGGATCTGCAGCCGGACTTTAGCGGTATCCAGGGGGAAGGTGATGAGATCCGCGATGCAGGCGGCTGTGCCAGCCCCCAGGAACTTCACCGTGGCGGTCGGGGGCACATCGGTAGCCTTGGACCCAACCATGATGCTGACTTCCTGCTACCTCCCAGTAATGAAGACGGGTGGAGAAGGGGAGGGCACCTTCAATCAGCAACGAGATGAGATAGAGGAACTCTGCCGGAATCCGGACTTGTAAGGTCTCAAGATGAGGCCTCCGAAGATCAAGCTTCTCTAAAGACGTCCCATTCTTCAAAGCCAACAGTGGCGATCAGGATCTGATCTCTTTGGTTTTCCATAGAAAATAGCTGAGATATGGAACACCTATTGGTCATACTATGTATCCGGGCTGCGGGGAGAACACGAGATGCAGATGGCAGTGCGGTCGGCGGGGACACAATCGGAGATGAAGCCGTCGCGGTGCAGCAGATTTATGGATCAAGCAGATTTATGCTTTTCACTGCCTCTTGAGAGGTGCATTGAGTCCTTTTACATTCCATGTCATTATTGATGTGTATGCATTTATTGCTGTCATAATGCATTGCATTTCTGGGGTTTTTTTCCCCCTTTGTGGAGTTATTGAGTTTTTCCCCTCAAATTTTGTGCCCTGAGTTCATTTTTTTAAGTTTCTGTTAATTTTTTTCATTATTATTTTATAAGACTCCATGCTTTGTTCTTGTTTTTCTTATGGATTAGCTTTATCTTTTCTTCTTCTTCATCCTTTCCATATTACTTGAGAATTTTGTTAATAATTATATGATTCCAGACAATAATATTGGCATAGAAAATATTTTCTAGATCATTCTAAGGGAAATTTATTGAATAAATATGCATTTTTGAGTATTTATTAGGATGAAAAGATTCAAGATACATCAGAGGGTGTGAAGAAAATTTCCACTCAGCATGAGAATATTTTTTTTGCATTAACTATTTCTAACTTTGACAACAAATGGCCCTAGTTAGTTTCCTGGAGTGTAAACTGAGATCTCATCTATACTTATTATTCTGAAGTCTGCCTTTGGATCTCTGGTGACAGACAGACAAAGCCCATTCCAATGAAGAGAAGGCAAGTGCCAATGCAGGAAGTTTCCCAAGAGTCACTGTGCACGGTATCCCTAGAAAGGTGCTGACAAGGTGGGGAAACCACAGCTTCTGAGAGGAAATCATCACGACTTCATTGCCTGGCATCTGCTGAAAATGGCCTAAAGAACATTTTGAGAAATTAGTTTGCAATTTCCTCCCCTTGTGACATATTTACTATCCTTTGGAATCAAAGCTGTCCTTCCAATGAGTGCTCCCTTTATTGTGACTCCAATGAGTGATCTTACTAATGACTCCGCCCACCGGACAGGTCATTCCAGTTCACCTGTTCCCAGTGTCAGGAGTCTCTCTGTTTGGAACCCTTGTTTCTGCATACAGGGAGACAATGGGTAGCAAGCATCACGAAGGACATGTCACAAATTTAGCCCTAGAAGTCACCACAATTGTTTTCTCAGATATAGAGATCATTAGTCATTCACTGCACGATTCACTGACAACAGTGCACAGGGAGCAAAACAGAAGGAAACCTTCACAGACCTGACCCTGGGCGATAGTAGGTCACTGAGTACATTTGAAATCATGCATTGCATGCATGAATCTGGCATGCCTGTATTTTATTGTCAAAGGTTTTGAGTCATGGATAGGGTGAGAATTACCATGATAACCTGTTTTTCAAGAAGGAAACTGGTTTCTAAAGGAAGGCAATGAAATATTAGAGTAACTTTAATATTTGTACTGTGAACAGAAAATGCTAGTTCCTCCTTTCAAGTTGGCAGTGAGGAGAAAATTTAGAGAGTAATAAATTCTACATTACAAATCTGACTAGATGAGAGGATGTGCATAGGCACAGATAGCAACTGGAAACACAGGGAATTCAGGACAGATGACACCTTCTGGACCAGTGGTGAGAGTGGTGATTCCTGAAGGGTGGAGAGAATGTGGGGTAGAAAGGGGGAACTGATTACAAGAATCTAGGTATAGCCTCCTCCCTGGGGGATTGACAGCAGAGAAAATGGTGGGGAGAGATGTCAGACAGTGTAATGTATGACAAAATAATAACAATAATTTATGAATGATGAAGGGTTAATGAGGTAGGGAGAGTGGGGAGGAAGGGGAAAATGAACAGCAGATACTAAGGGCTCAAGTCGAAGGCAAATGTGAGAATGATGATGGCAACACATGTACATATGTTCTTGACACAATGGATGTATGTGTGGATTATGATAAGAATTGTACGAGCCCCCAGGAAAATGATTTAAAAAGAAAAACAAAAACTGTCCGTGGACATGCTGAGAGATGAAAGAGGGAAGGAACCCTGAGTCCTCCTTGTCATCCATCTCTGACTGTCTAGTGCTGGGGATGTGTGCTCAGTGAGTCCTGTGTGCCCCCTGCTGCCCAGTGTCTTCCTTGCAGGGAAGTTTGTGTCTGGGCTCACACTGACTTCCCCTCACTGTGTTTCCCTTGCACTTAAAGTAATACACAGCTGTGTCCTCAGCAGTCACCAAGCTCAGCTGCAGGGAGAACTGATTCTTAGATGTGTCTCTAGTGATGGAGAGCCGGCTTTGGAGGGATGGGTCATAATTTGTACCGCCATTATAGCATATGAGTCCCATCCACTGCAGACCCTTCACTGAGGGCCGGCGGATCCAGTGCCAGCAGTAACCACTGCTTGTGATGGAGAAACCAAAGACAGTGCAGGTGAGTGACAGCTTCTGGGAGGGCTTCACCAGTACTGGACTCGACTCCTGAAGCTTCACCTGGGACAAGACGCCTGCAGAAAAAACAGATGGTCCACGTCAGTCACGTGAATTCACAACAATTCCCAAAGACCCAGGGCAGATATCTGAATCTCCACTTTGGGAACTGTTACCAGGCACAGGAGAACACACAGAAATAGCATCTTTAGACCACAGCTCTGCTTTCCCAAGAGACCTAGAGCCCTGTCTGTAGAGAACTGATAGCTTTCCCGCCCAAGGGTGAAATTTACCCTAGTGTCTGAAGAATGATTGCATGTGAGGGAGCCCTGTCCTTATAAACAGATAGTAATAGAGACCAGGCAACCTTTTTCCTCCTGAGCCCATGCTAGGGTAGCTCTTTGTTTGACCTCATATGCATGTTAGTCTACAGAGAGAGAGCACTTGACCTAAGTGGTGTGTATTAAAGATCAAAGGAAAACCAAGTATTTCTGAGCTCAGTGTTTTCTCCCTCCAGCCCCTCAACGTCTCTGCCCTGCCTTGGGCTCCTGTATGTCCTGTGCCCTAGAGAGTGGACAGACTATCATTTGTTGAAACATCAGGTGGACACCAGGGTATCGTCATCACCCACAGTCTCCAAACATCTTTTCTTTCCACTTCAACACTTCCATATCAACCTCCTCAAAGTCTTCAGGGGTTTTCTTTGGGCCACTGCCATCACCAACACCAGCACTCCTACAAACAACACATCTCAGGTTTTGATAACTAGGGCCAATCTCAGTGTAAATAAAGAGATCCAAGTGGCATAGGGCCTCAGGGAGGAGGTTTCCAACTGGGGAATGTGGGCCCCAGAAAAGAATAGTTTCAACTTTGTAACTTCTAACTGATGCCAGACTGAGATGACAGTCCCTTGGTTTGCCAGAGCACATGCAACATTAGGGCAAAACTAGTCAGGAGTTCAAGGATAAATACATAACAGAGAAGTGAGTGAAAATTTAAGTCACCAGGGGTACAGAATAAGAATAATGATATTTCAGGTTTTGAACAAAAAGACACCCACTTGAGACCCAACAAGCACCCTGAATTAAAATAAGGTCCATCCAGGCACTAGTCCTGATCCTGAGCAGGAGCTGGAAATAAAGGAGGGAAGGCGAGGGACGGATTAAACGGTAATCACCTGTAATACTTCAGCATCATTAATAAATCGATGTAATTTATACTCCAGGAGCCTTCCTTATTGGAATCTCCAGCCTTTGGTGAGTCCAGAAAATCAGGGGTTCTCAACCTTCCTAAGGCCACGACTCTTTAATACAGTGTCTCATATTGTGGTGATGCCCAAACATAAAATTCTGTTCTTTTTAACATTTTATTAGGGGCCCATACAACTCTTATCACAATCCATACATACACATACATCAATTGTATAAAGCACATCGTTACAATCTTTGCCCTAATCATTTTCAAAGCATTTGCTCTCCACTTAAGCCCTTTGTATCAGGTCCTTTTTTTCCCCCTCCCTCCCCACTCCCCTCCCTCATGAGCCCTTGATAATTTATAGATTATTATTTTGTCATATCTTGCCCTGTCCTATTTCTCCCTTCCCCCCTTTCTCTGCTGTCCGTCTCCCAGGGAGGAGGTCACATGTAGATCCTTATAATCGGTTCCCCCTTTCCAACCCACTCACCCTCTACTCTCCCAGTAGTGCCCCTCACACCCCGGTCCTGAAGGTATCATCCACCCTGGATTCCCTGTGCCTCCAACTCCTATATGCACCAGTGTACAACCTCTGCTCTATCCAGTCTTGCAAGGTAGAATTCGGATCATGGTAGTTTGGGGGAGGAAGCATCCAGGAACTGGGGGAAAGCTGTATTCTTCATCGGTACCATATCACACCCTGACTGACTCATCTCCTCCCCTAAACCCCTCTGTGAGGGGATCTCCAGTGGCCAACAAATGGGCTTTGGGTCTCCACTCTGCACTTCCCCCTTCATTCACTATGATATATTGGATGATGCCTGCCTTATACCTGGTCCCTTTGGCATCTCGTGATCACACAGGTTGGTGTGCTTCTTCCACGTGGGCTTTGTTGCTTCTGAGCCAGATGGCCGCTTGTTCACCTTCAAGCCTTTAAGACCCCAGACACTATCTCTTTTGATAGCGGGCACCATCAGCTTTCTTCACCACATTTGCTTATGCACCTGTTTGTGTTCGGCGATGGTGTCATGGAGGTGTGAAGCCAATGATATGATTTTTTGTCCTTTGATGCCTGAAAACTGATCCCTCATAAAATTATTTTCATTGCTACTTCATAACTATCATTTTGCTACTGTTATGCATCAGGAGAAACATGTGAAATGGTCGTTCCACCCCTAAAGGGGTCGCGACCCACAGGTTGAGAACTACTGTTCCAGATGAAGGCAGAATAAACCCGGGTTGGATTGGGTGAAGTTGCTGTGGGAGGTGTTCTTAGGAAACACTTGGCACCTCTGGGAACGCCTTGCACACACAGACACACATGCACACAGGTGAACACATGAAAATATTAGCAAACAAGAACCTAAAATGTACGCAGAGAGAATTCAAAAGCCAAGTGAAGTAAGAGACCATGTACAATATTTAACTTACAATAAGAGCTCACCCAAAAACCCAGAGCTTAGCATCGTGATCTGCGTGTTCGTTGCATTTATAAAATGTAATACTTGGTGACACTTTTTTCCCAGTTAATCTCATTTATCAAACAAGGTTTTTTCAGCAGTAAATAAACTCTTGTCAAACTTCATTGTTCATTGTTCAACCATAACCACCCTTAAATATTATAAATGATCTCTCTCTCTCTCACCTCTCTCTCTCTCTTCCTCCTTTCAGTGTAGACTGGTTAAATTTTTTCATGTTTGTAATTTTTGAATACTAAGAGGGCACTACAGCATCACCCCAGGGCATAATTACCAATGAAAGCAAATTAATTAATTATAAAGATCGTTTAGCTTAATTATGTCTCCTTAATTATGTGTGTCTTATTTGGAGATAAATAGAATGAATGGGATTAACAATGATGGTAATTTATTTATCACCATTATTTGCAAAAATCTGCCTGGGCACACAGACAAGACAGTAAGGCGAACATCAGCTTGAGAAATGATGTCCACTGGCTGGAGAGTACATCGTCAGAGGACCATACTGGGGATACATGGTGTGGAGTGAGCCTGGTCTGACCCCCACCTCCCTCCACAGTGGGGTGGACCAATAAGGCAACAGAACAGGTCAGCAATGGGAGCCAAGCCAAGCCATAAAGCCCCTGAGGAGCCAGGAGCCACAAAAGTAGACTTCAGGCTAGGAGGAGAAGTTCCCTAAACTCCCCAGGACCGGCGGGGAGAGAGTCATAAAGGTCAGCAGACAGATCTGGGATTATGTATGTTTTTAGGGTTGGGTTTGTTTGTTTTTTGCTAGTTTTTCCACCCTTTATAATTCAATCTATTCTTTCTGTTTTGTTTCGGCTTTTGTTGTTTTGCCTACCCATATAGGCAATGGTTTTGGAGGGCCTTGGTTCTGGAGTGTGGGGGAAGGGAGTGCTTATCAAACAATTCCATAGGTAGAGGAACAATTAGGAAATTAAATCAATAATGAGGAGGACTTAGAGATTCTGGGGGTGTTGGAGCAATAGCAATTTAGCTAAGAGGCATTACTAAGAGGCAGAAAAGGCGTGAGTGTGATGGTAGAACAGGGGGAATGTAAAACAAAATACAGAAAAGATCTAGGAAGCAAAACTATGGATAGAGGTATAAACATAAGGGTGTACATATATAAATATATTAATTCATAAAATAGAGATATTGACTTATGTACATATAATTGTATGGCCATACATTGAGGAAGTAGATGGACTATGGGCTTCTGCTCCAGCCCGCCCTCAACACCAGATCACTTTGTTCTAACAACATGGCATTTTACTGTATTGTTATTTAAGTTCAAGTTAATTGGGTACAAACATAACAATGGTTGAGAGACAACAATTAATAACACATTCTATGAGTCCAGTAATATTCTGATACCAGGGTCAGATAATGATACTTCAAGAAAATGTAGACCAATATTGATAATGGAGCTACAAGAAAATTTTTTTAATATTAAGAACTGAGGCAGACAACATTTAATATGTTGTCTGACTCAGTTCCCAAATAACTTGAACTTAAATAACAATACAATAAAATGGTATTTATTCATAACTGCCAGAATCTGCACCTTTAAAAATCTTACAATTAGGCTAGAAGTGTCTCATGGAATTTTATTTATTTTATTAAATATTTTATTGGGGGCCCTTACACCTCTTATCACAATTCATGTAGTCATCCATTGTTTCAAGCAGATTTGTACAGGAATTAACAAGACTAACAATAGCATTGACCACACATGCTAATGATCCTCAGAAATCAGGATGGTGACATGTTGTCTCATGTACTTTGAATATGTTATCAGGAGAGATCCATCTTGGGAAAATGATATCATGCCTGGTAAAGTAAAAGGCAAATGAAAAGAGGAAGAGCCTTGTGTGGATCATTGGCTGCAGCAATGGGCTCAAACATAAAATCCACCGTGAGATGGAGCAGGACTTGGGAGTGTTTCATCCGATTGTACCTAGGTTCTCTGTGAGCTGGAACCTACTTGAGGGCAACTAACAACAACAACAACACACTGTCCTCTTTGTCCAAGACTCTCCTGTTTCCATTCTTCCCCCTGAGCTAAATCCTGTCCTTGATCTTACTTACATGACTGGTTAGCCTAGCAGGGGGTGAGTTCAGTTCTGGACATGAAAGTGACCAAAAGCAATTCCTTGAGGGTCTTTTTTGTGAGTCTGAGTTTGGGTCCCCATTTTTCTCCCACTCTCTCCAGGATTTTCTAAAGGGATTACTTTTGGAGCACTTGGTAGCAGTGGCTATGCACATCCCGTTCTGCTGATCAATCACTAATTTTTGGTGAGCAACCCACTGGAAAGTGGCTTGTATAACTAAGAAACCGTTTGGACTCTAGTTGCATGCTATTGTGGGTGGCTCTACAATGAATGAACAAACCCCTGTTTGTGAAGAGGGTAGAAGTTGGGCTGCTAACTTTAAGACTAGCAGTTTGGAACCACCTATAACACCACAGGAGAAAGAGTGAGCGTTCTACTCCAGCAAACGTTTTCATTCTTGGAAACTCACCAGGGAAGTTCCCCCTTGTCCTATAGTATCTATGTGAGTCTGCATTGACTCGATGACAATGAGGTTTTTATGGTGGAGGTTGGGGAAAGGGAAGTTAATGATTTATCCACAGAAACAGGAAACCTCACATGAAAACAGGTGTAGTAGCTACATAGTTTCATTTCAACTTGGGAAATAAGTCTAGGGGTAGAGGGTAGCCTGTCAATCAGATCACAGCTTGATGATGCCTCCTGGTGGGCATGACCTTCTCATGTAGATTCTGGGAATTTCTACTCTTTTTCCCTGGAGCTGGGCTACCCTCTCTTTCTGCTTCACCTTCCTGCTCTTGAGTAACTTGGAGAGCTAGAAGAGCCACACGAGACCCATGCCAGCACTAAATGCTTCTACCACCATTGGATACACAAAACTTTTCACCCACTGGCCTGCGGTCTTCCTGCATTCGTCATCATTCCATGTGCTGTGTGAGTCTGAAGGGGAAATTTTGGACTACTATCAGATATATGGGCTAATATTGGATGTTTAGAGCTGATCTGGATTGGGATAAAATGTTTTCTTGTTATCTATTAGTCATTGATGTAAATCTCTTTCTTGCACATATTTGAATGACCGTGAATTTGTTTCTCTAGTCTACCCAGTATAACACAGCAAGTATTTCCAGAGAAGTCACCCTTTAGTTGCAAAACCTAGGCTAAGTTTTCCCAGATCTAAGGATAAGGTGGCTCCAGCAGAACTGGGAACATAAACCAGTTTAATTCAGAAAATATTGCCTGATAAGTGATGTTTGTGGATTCCTGATAAAGTCAGGTAACAGTTTTCTGTACAGCCTGGGGAACTATCTGACCATATTGGGAAACATAACCGAGTGTTACAAATCAACTTTCTCTATTTTCAGCCAGGAACTTTGGAATCTGACTTGAACTTTCATAAAGGAATTCCCAAGTATAACAGGCATGAAAGAAGCACAATCTTTCTGGATGCAAGTTAATCGGGAAATAGTTCACTTTGATCTTTCCCAAAAACACTTATTCTGAGAGTCTCAGCAGCCAAGAGTTACCTGCAGGTAGGAAATTTAAATTTCAGATCACTCAACTTGGAAAAGTCTTCCCCACTGTCCATAACGACCTCTTGGACTGATAGAAACTTGAATGAGTGATACATTAAATTAGCAGAGTGCACGAATCATGATAAGCATCATAGAAGAACATAACTCTCATGTTTAACTATCCCCAAAGCTTCCCGGTGAAATCAAACAAGAAGATAGTATAAATTCCAGCTCTATGGACATTACGTTTAACAACCATTCTCCCATCTACGTTCCTCCATTCCCTTTTCACTGCTCCTGCTGAAGGTTTATTTTTAAATTTTGTTAAAATGACATATAACTTACCTAGACGTGCATGCCATTAGGTACTTCTCTTTTCCCCAAAACCAGTCATACACGATAGTGCTTTAGGTCAAAGAATGGACCATCACTGTAAAGGTTAAGCAAGGACCCTAAGTTCTTGCTTCAGACCCATTAACACCTTGGCAGGATTGGATGGTTGGGTGTTTGGAGTTAGTTAGGAGGATGCACATCCGGGGAATCTGATCACAGGCTTACGCACCCAAAGTACATTGTTGTATTTCACCCATGTCACCCATACACGCTCTCTGCTATGGGGGAAAGTACTGGAGCCTCGGCCATTGTTATCTGAGTCTCAGCCACTGCTGTGGGCCCTTTGGCGTGGACCGCCTCTCCCTGGCTCCTCCCCGAGCCCCGTCCCAGGCCCGCCATGCCCCGCCCACCCTTGCCAGGCACCAGTGTTGGTGCCTCAGCAGAAATGGGCGGGGCAAGAGCTGCCGTGAGAGGACTGAAGGCAGAGACCCTACTCCTCCCTGACCCCGCTAGCTCCTCCCCCTCCGGGTCACGCCCAGAAAGGGCCGGAAGTGGCGGTGTCTTATACTGAACTGCCGCTCACAGCGAGGATGCCGCTGTCTGGTGCTCTGCTTGCGGTGCCAGAGAAGCGCCCACAGCCTGAGCACCCTGTTGCCGGCGCTCCCAGGTGGGAGGCCCTGGGCTCCGGGACATGTGTGTGGGCGGAGGCTGTTTTAGTCCAGCTGACTAGGTTGCAAGCGCCCTTTCTCTCCCCCAGGAACCCTGCCAGCGCTTCTCTTGGTGAGAGGTGGGCGGGTGTCCCCAAGGCCGGTCCTATTTCCCTGCTTTCAGATTGGTTGTGGTTCATGGTGGGAGTCCCTGTTGGAGAAAGGGGATCCCGGCTGGGGTTTGGGGCTTCGGGGTTCCCTGATTCTCTCTTTGCGGGTCTCCTAACCCCCCTCCCTTGTTTCCTTCCGCACAGCGATGCCTCCTCCCGAGACTCCTTGCGCCTCCTCAGCTCAAAGGTGAGCCCGGGATCTTGTTCTGCTGACCTCTCTCTGGACCCGACCAGAGTCTGTTCTAGGCGCAAGATCTCTTGCTGGTCCATGACAGAAACGTCTTCCCTGGCTTTAAAATATTGGTGGCCGCCCTTTCTTCTTACTCTTTGTTTTTATTTCTATCTATATATTACTAAGGTTTTTAAAATCATTCCCATTTCATTTCCTTTCTATTCTTTATTGTTTCTGTTGGGTTCAGTTTGTGAAGCACAAAAGGAGTGGATGCCTAGAGATGAAATAACATGCGAGTGTCTGTAAGGATGTCTGGGTGGGGTCGGGGTGGGTCGCTGGCGGAGTTGGGGAGGGTGAGGGGACTTGGGGAGTAAGAATGAAGGATTGAGGGGACTGAACACTACAACTGAAGGTGACTAATAAGTCTGCTTAAAGGCGATTTAATCATAGTGGGAAAATAGACGATGTGAAATCGATTGTGGTAGTGATTGTGGAATGCTTAAGTAGGCTGAATTGTGGGATTATGTGGGATATGTGGATTAAGTGCCCCAAAACGTGTTAAAAAGAAAGAAAGATGCTCTCCATCACAAAAGTAATCTAACTAAACTATGCACAGAAGAATCAAAAACCAAACTGAAACAAAGGAACCAAAAACAAGGTAATGCTAAGGTGTTCAACCTCTATTTGGGGGATGAAACTGGAAGTGACCCTGAAATGGGCCCTTGGCGTTTGAACGTTGTGAGGCTGAAGGACAATTTATTTGGGGCTGGTGTACTGGGCGTTGGCCCTGGGGCCCTTGGCCAAGGCGCCTCTGCCAGCTGTCCAGGCAGCAGCAGGCTCATGGTCACCAGGATGTCGCAGGCTGTGATGGTGGAGTAGTTTGGAATGTGCCAGTTGAGATGCCTGGTCGGCGATGTGCCCAAAGGTGTCTTTGATCAACGAGTGCACAACGCTCATGGCCCTGAATGAGATACTGGAGTCTGAGTGGACCTACTGGAGCATCTTGTGCACATAACACACAGTAGGTCTCCTTGCCGCTGCATTGGCATTTCTTGCTGTGCTCCCTTTGAGCCTTAGCTGCAGCCTCCTTGGGACTCCTCCCTGGAGCAGGCAGGGACTTAGCAGGGTCAGGTGGGTTGTTTGACTGGGACGGTACACCTGGTAAAGGTAATGTAGGTGTCCTAAGGCGAGCTGAGGGAGGACAGAAACCTCCCCTGGAGCAGAAATTGTTGAAGCTCACTGGATCTTGATTTTTAGTAGGAATTTAGACCATGAAAGAAGGACCTCTAGATCCCTCTGACCTGTTGGGTTTTCAGCAGGAAGTGTTGGAAAAGTTACCACAGGGATAACTGGCTTGTGGTGGCCAAGTGTTCATAGTGATGTCACTTTTTAATCCTTCAATGTCGGATGATTTGATCTAATCTTCCTTGTAAGATGGGGGTGGAGGGGTGAGGGGCAGGAGTAGAGGAGAGGAGGGAGGACAGGAGAGAGGAAGGAGGTGAGAGGGAATGATTGGAGCTGCCTCCACATTCCCTGATCGCCCCTAGCCTTGAACCCCGGGCAGCCACCTGCTGGAAAAGGTGTGTAGGCCAGCCACTGAGTGGGGACTTGTTTTTCTCGACACTACCTAGGTGGTCAATGAGGAGGTCCTGTTAGGAAAATGGGTTGGAGATGCTCACATTGTGCACTTGTGTGTCAGCATGCCGTTTGGATCCCTGGCCCGCTGTCGGCACTCTCCCACCCTGGGGTCCCCAGGCTTTCCCACCTGTCTCACAAACTTGAATAGTTGAGTTGGATCCCATTTTATTTTTGTAGATCTTATCATTGTTTCAAAATGTTTCACACACACAAAAATCTATTTTCAATTTCATTATTTATGTGATTTTGGTGTGTACATAAGTGCATGTGTGTGTACCATACACATGTTTTTGTAGTATCCTTTTTGATAACGACTAAGGATGTTTACCAGTAGTTTTGTTAGGGCAAAATGTGTGCTACCTGCTAACTGCATATATAAATCTCCTAGTACTGCTTTTGCCCATTTTAGCCCTGCAGGCAGGCTGGCCGGCTCTCCCTGCTCTCTGGCAAACAGCATCACCTCCTCCTCCTCTTGTGTTTTAGAAGGGTATAGGTGTGTTTGAAAGATGGTCAGCATCTTAATATGTAAGGGTTAATGGTTTGGGAGTTGGAGATTAGCAGTTTATCATTAGGGATTTAAGTACCAAGTATTTTTGTGTGTTGAAATGTTGCCTAGAACATTTTAACATTTACTACCTATATATAGTATTTATGACCTATTTGGCAACTTTTAAAAAATTTAATAAATCTTTTTATTGGGGCTCATACAACCCTCATCACAATGCATAAATATTCGTTGCCCTCGTTATTCTCAAAATTCTCCTTCCACTTGGGTTCCTGGAATCAGCTCGTTTTCCTTTTTATCCCTTCCCTTCCCTCCCCGCTCTCCCCTCCCCCATGAACCCTTAATAGTTTATAAATTATTATGTTATCTTATACTTCCAGGCCTCTCCCCTCACCCACCTTCCCATTGCCCATCCCCCAGAGATTAGAGGAAGGTGATCACACAATGATGGTTTTTGTTCTAGGTGTCTGCCACCTGGTCCGTTCAACACCTTGTATTCGCTTAGGTTGCGCACTTCTCTGTGGGCTTTGTTGTTTCCGACCTAGATGGCCGCTTGTTTGCCTTCAATTGGCAACTTTTTTACATGACATCTTCAATTTATGATGAATAAGGAATTTTCTTTTCTTCTTTTTGGAAGTCATTTTCTTCTTTTTATTAATTCCTTTTTTCTGATCAATCTAGCTAGTATCATTTTTAATATGAGTGGTGAAAATGGATATGTATGTTTATCCTGATTCTGCGGTGGGGTGAACTTTTTTTCTCTTTCTCTTACATGTGACATTTTCAAAGTTTTTTTTACAAGAATGTATATTAGCATATTGAGTTTTACCTATTTCATGTTAGATTTGTAGTTGTTTTTTTTAACATGAAAAGCTTTTTACTTTGTTTATTATTCATTCTGTGTCAATTTAGATAATTGACTTTTCCCCCATCACTAGGCATATTTGAGTGTTCATTTTCTTGTGTTAAATCAATTCTGGGATGAATTAGAATTAATCTTGATGCATGCTTATTTTAATATATTGTCTGACTCAGTTTCCTATTTTAAAAATAACTTTTTCATTCAGATCCATTATCAACACTCGTCTATAGTTTTCTTAAAATATCGTCATCTGACATGGGTATCAGGTTATTTCTTGTCTCATAGAAAATGTTACTAAGTGCTCTCTAAAAACTATTGTTATGTTGGAACCCAATAAGTTGAACTTAAGCAACAAAACAGTAAAAAAGTGCTTATTAATCTTATGTGAATACTCTAGCTGCCAGAATTTTTAGTTTTCATCTATCTTACAGTTAGGCTGGAAGTTTCTCAAGAAATTTTATTTTGATTCAATTGATTATAGACCTTCTAAGCATCCTGCAATCCAGTGAGTAATTATTGTCAGTCTCTTGCTCTGCTGGATCCTCTGAACTTCCAGCTGAACCCTCAGTGTACAGGACTGCATGATTTACAGTTTCCTAGACAGACAAATAGCTGCTCACCACTTAGTGAGTGTGTTGTTTTAGACTAGAGCCCATGTTCCTGAAAGTACTCTGCCACCTGGCATGCTGTGAGGCCCTTAGAGAACTGCCTTCAGCTCACCAAAAGAATGGACTAATGAGGGGTGGAAATGCCTCAGTGATTTTGTTGTCACCTTGTTTGTTCCAACTTTTTTTAACTGAAGAAACCTCTTCCCTTTTTTTCATGAGAGAAATAATATCTTTTGTAAACATAACACACTAATGTCTTTGTGTTTGCGCTGGGTGTATATTTGTGGTTTCTGAGACTGTTGTCATATCAGCTGTCATTGAGTCAGTGCCATCTCACTGGGACCCATTGCACAACAGAACAAAACATTGCACTCTCCTGTGCCATCCTCATAATTGAGGATGAACGCATGTTTTTAAAAAATTTATTTATTTTAACTCATTTTATCAGGGGCTTGTACAGCTTGTATTACAATCCATGCATATATCAATTGTGTTACACACATTTGTACATGTTGCTATCATCATTTTCAAAACATTTTCTTTCTACTTGAGCGCTGTATCAGCTCATTTTATTCTTCCCTCATGAAGCCCTGATAAATTATAATTTTTTATTGCTTTTTCGTGTCTTATACTGTCTGATGTCTCCCTTCACCCACTTTTCTGTTGTCCATCCCCCTGAGAAGGGGTTATATGTAGATCATTGTGTTCATTTCCCCTTTCACCCCTCACCTACCCCTTACTCTCCTGGTATTGCCACTCTGATTATTGGTCCTGATGGGTTTATCTGCCCTTGATTCCCTGTGTTTCTAGCTCTTTTCGGTACCCATGTGCATTCTCTGGTCTAGCCAGTTTCGTACAGTAGATTTGGGGTCATGATTGTGGGGTGGGGGAGCACTAAACAACTAGAGAAAAGTTGTATGTTTCATAGGTGTTATACTGAACCCTAACTGGCTCATCCTTGTGACCCATTCTGATAGGTTAGTTTATTGTGCCAACCTGGCTCATAGGAACATGGTATAAATAATGTTGCAGTTTGATTGGAGGGCAAAGAGATAAATGGCTAGGCAAACCGTGCCTCTCTCTCTCTTGCACTCTTCTCATCAGATCAGGGTGCGCCTGCTAGTTCTCTGCCACAACTTGTGAGCTACACTAAGTGTTGGCCTAACAACCTGCGGATCATGTCGCTAGAGCTTGAGGTTCCTTTGAGAAGTGCTTCATCATGTTGCTGATGTATGCATCACTTGAGCTTGGGACTGTTGGATCCTATCTTCTTGCTCTTTGTTGATGATCTGCCCTTTGTTTGCTGCCTGTGTCCAGACTGCCTGCATTGCCGTACATAAGACTCACCTGTCTGCTTCCTTGACCTTGGACCCAGTGGCCCTCATGAGTTGAAGGACTTCCAGTATATTAAATGTTTCACGGAAGTGAGTTGAACTGAGCACTCTGGACAGCTGTGTGAACAAATTAGCTGCTATATTCTTTTGTGCTTTATATGTCTATCCATTATATAGAATATATAATAATATATAATGATTATATATAATGGTTTTATATATAATGATTATATATTGTATATGTAATAGATGTATGTATGCACATATCTATATATATTCACAAGTGTCCTGGTTTTGTTTCTGTGTAACACACCCTTCTGTAAGGGGGTGTCCAATTGCCTACAGATGGACTTTGGGTCTCACTCCACACTACCCCTCTTTCAAATTGATAGGATTTTTTGTTCTGTGTCTCTGATGCCAGATACCTGATCCTATTGACACCTCATGATCACACAGGCTTGTGTGCTTCTTCCATGTGGACTTTGTAGCTTCTCAGTTTGATGGCCTTTAGGACCCCAGAAGCTATATCTTTTGATAGCCAGGCAGCATCAACTTTCTTCACCATATTTGCTTCTGCACCATTTTGTCTTAATCGATTGTGTCAGGAAGCTGAGCATCATGGAATGCCAGGTTATTAGAACAAAGTCTTCTTTCATTGAGAGAGTAATGGGGTAGAGGTCCAATGTCTATCTGCTACTTTTATACTTAAAATTTAAATATATTTACATAGATATGTTACCCTTTTGTCATATATATGTGTACATATGTAAATGACTGTATTTAGAACTCTATAAATGCCCTTTGTCTCCTACTTCTTTCCTCTATTTCCTTTTACTTTCCTCTTGTCCCACTATCATGTTTGGCCTTCATCAGTTTTCAGTAATTCCTCTCATTACATTGCCCTTGATCACGCCCTACCAGGCATCCTACACTCTCCTCAACGTCGATTTTAGATCACTTGTGCCCTTGACCCCAGGCTTACAGCCACTTCCTTTCCCCCACTTCCCTGTTTCCTTTATCCCCCCCCCCCCAGAACCATCAGCCCCATTGTTGTCTCCTCTGGTGTGTTTATCCTGCCAATCTTATCTAGATAGACATGCGGAGACAATAATAAGCACAGAAACAAGACAGAGCAAAATAACAACAACAACAAAAAAGGAAGCAACCACCGGGAAAAAAGAGAAAAGACTTAAGAATCATTCCAGGTTTGTTCGTTGATCATTAGGAGTATTTTACTGTTGGTTGAGTCTGATGTGGTACCATGCCTTGGCCACTCAGTCTGTTGTTTTGTATTTCCCGGGCACTTCATTGCTTTGCTCCTCTTGCTGCTCTGTTGCATGCCCTTAGAGTTTTGCCCCAGTGTGGTGAAGTCAGATCGAGCACATTTCCCACAGTGTGCCACAGTGTTGTCCCTCATAGCGCTGTGGGTCATTAAGGGATGCCGTGTCTTGTGATTGGGATGGCCCTATGGTCCTCTCTGTGCATTAGGCAATTTGAGCAGGAATATCATTCTTCGGGTTTGGTGAACCATTTGTCGCAGTCACTTTGTTAATCCATTTGGTAGTGGGATTCCTGTTTTTCACTGCCCGTCATCTTTACCAAACAAAATATCCTTTTCGAGGAATGATCTTTTCTGATATATGTCCAAAGTATATAATATGAACTCTCACCATCCTTGCCTCTAAGTAGCACTCTGACATTACATCTTCCAAAACAGACTTGTTTGTCCTTTGCATGTCCATGGTATGTGGGACATTCTTGTCCAGAACTACAATTCTAATATATTCATTCTTCTTCAGCCTTCCTTTGTTCATCTTTCAAATGCACAAGAGTCAATTGACAATAGCCTGCTTTGGTCAGGTGAAACCAGTCCTCCAGGTAATATCTTTTCCTTTCAATACTCTAAAGAGGCATTGTTCAGCAGATTTATCTAATGCAATGATTGATCTCTTGACTGTTATACTTTCAGTATTCAGGATATTTGTTTGTTTGGTCTTTTTTCTATACACAAACCAATTTTTTTCTGGAAGGAGTTAAAATTTACTCAAGCTTTAGATTAAGAATTTTGATCAAGGAGGGGCTGTCGGAGCCAGCTCAGGAGTCAAACCGTCCTGAAAGAGGGGGAATGATTATTAGGGTAAAAAGAAGAGATTAAAAGTATTGGGAGGGCAACAGTGAATACTGAAGCTTCGGGTTTGTTTGACATACTCCTTTTATCCATGCAGAAACAACCCGGGGTTTATTATCTCATTGTTAAGCAAGCACATTTGCTACACATAGCAATTTTGTCTTCTGCCAAGGCAGACATCCCTGAGAAAATTAAACAACCTATCTTCCCAGACTTTGCATACTTTCTTGTTCTTTTTTTGTTGTTGTTGTTCTTGTTCTTAACAGTATGTTCAAAACGTAAAGTCACAGAAGAAATCAGCAAACACTGATACATAGTTCATGAGACTTATCAGCTGTTTCAAAGCTGAGTCTTAATGGCCTTCAACAGCCCCCGCTTTTTTATTTACTGAAGACGTCTTTACTCAAAACGTCAGCAGATCACTGTGTCTGTCTTAGGTTGTGAAGTCCTGAAATCGCCCTTACCCGTCATCAGTCACTGTCTGCAGGAGACTATGACCTGTCTTAGGTTGGAATACTCAGACTCGATTTTACCCATCTGACTAACCAGCCTCTGCCTTATACTCCTGTTTGGGGAGGGAGTGAAGTATGCAGGTGTACTTCCTGTAATTTTGTTCCTAAAGCCAATAATTCAACCATAACCTTGTGCAGTATCATAGCGAGTATGCATAAGATAAACAATACACACACTCCCGCTGTGACTAGAGAAAAAGCATGAGAGGTAGGCCTCTGAGATTTCCTAACGAAAGGAAAGAATCTTGAAAATGCTGGAGCCAATCCTCAGCAACCTTGTCGACATCAAAATAAAGAGACTTAGCATCTTTTATGGCTAATATTTCTTGATGGAGTTGTAATCAATCTAAAGACTCATTAGCATTGTGCCAAGTACCTTGAAGATGATTCTACACTTTAATCCAGCTATACTGACTGTTAGTGTACTATTTAGGTGTAACACAGATCCATGTATGTACAGCATGGCACTGTAGACTAGACCTGGCCTTAAGCCCCTGCACCTCGTCTCCTAAATACATGACCATGTCATAAAGAGCATTTACTTTTTGTTCTAACTTCCTGTCTATATCTTCTTGAGTACCCAAAACATTAGTCACATCTTTGGATAATTCATTTCCACAGTGGGCAGTTTGTAAGATTTGTGAAAGTACAATTGCTGCAGTAGTAGCAGTAGCAACTAAACTTAATATAGCTAAAATACTTGCTATAAGCAAACCTACAAAACACTTAAATCTGGTTGATGCTTTTTCAGTCTCTTCTAATACCTGTAACCCTCTTTCTGAATACCAAGGCCCAGTAATATTCACTGGCAGCATAACAAAAGAAGGTTGATATAAAATGGCGATGACAATACCTTCAGGGGACCAGGTAATACAATTAGACAAATTGCAGTTATTACAAGACCTGTTAAACTTAGAATCATCATGATCTATAGTAATATTCCCTGCCAAAAGTACATAAGGCGATGGTACGCAGGCAGTAACATTTCCCTGTGGTCTGGAGGTAGGGCCCATAAGCTTCATGTCCCCCTAAGCAGCCCCTATTTTCCACCACTGAGTTTGTGGAAAACCCAAGTCTGACCACCAAAGTCCTGCAGACAGCCCCTTTTCCCATTTGGCAGTGTTTTTTTTTTTTTTTTGAGTATTGTCCTGGTTGACAGACCAATCGATGATATATCTCTTTTTTGTGACGTTATACCTGATGGGCTTGTCTGTGAGACATGATCTCCACAATATGGTTTTATTATTCTTTTGAATCTCTAGTCTACATGAGGAAAAAGACTGTGGAGTGGGTGGAATAACATTTCCTTCACATTGTACAGGGAGGGCGTGAGTCATTAACCCACATCTTGATTTCCAGACCTTCCCAGACAGCAGGAAGTAAGAGTGGTGGATCAGAAACTTAAGCCTAGTACTTCTCACTGAGCCATGTCCCCAGAAGCACTCTGAGGCAAATTACCATCTGCATGGTTTGCAAACTGCACCAACCATTCAGGCAGCCCCCATGCTCCATCAGCATCCTGTGTAAAAACCCAAACATGCCCTCCTCCCCATATTAATAGCGGGTTGGGGCCATTCCTCCAGGCAAAACAAGCCAATGATATCTCTTCATAGGCTCTTTGAAGTTGGTGGAAGGGACACTAAAGGCAAATCTTTTACAATATTTTGGATCCAAGGGTGTGGTATAAAAACAATCTTTTAAATCTAAAATGATCTTATATGTATTGGCTGGAATAGCAGAGGGGGAAGGGAGCCCAGCCTGCAGGGCTCCCATAAGTTCCATAGTATCATTAACCCTCCTTTACTGTTTTTCCTTACAAAGCAGCTGCTATCGCAAGCCCCTGAGTAAAGAAAGGGTCAATGTCTGAGCATAGTCTGATATAATCGGACAGGTTGCCCTTTTTTCCAAAAGGTCTCAGCGCTGCCTGGCAGGCAGTATTTGCATTTTCAAAAGCCAATTGTTTCCATTCTGCGGCGGGAAGCACCTCGAAGGAAAGTGTATCTAATAAAGATTGAGTAAAAGAGGCAGTTGGGCCATATTGGGCACAAGCAACCTTGAGTTCTTTTAGCTGTTTGAAAGGAATAGGAGTAAGCCCTCTCCAATAGTTTGTGTTGTTTTTCATCAGTTAACCTTATTTAGAGAGCTTGAACCCCATTCTCTGGGCAAAGATGATGGAAGATAAGTCATCCTTTTCCTTGATCCATCTCATTTACCTTTAAACTTCTGCATTCACGTTGGCTCTTGGCATCACCCATGTACCTACAACTAGACATCCTTTGAGTGTAGCGTGCATTCTTTTACAAAGGCTTTATCATTGCCATCCATAAACACAAGAGCTTCAGAGAGGAGAAAATAAACATCCCTCTGGGCCTGTTTCCTAGTTAAGGATGTCTCTGCATTGACTAGTTCACCTCTAGGATTTGCTGTTCATGTCCTTCTGTTTCTTATTGTCCACTTTAAAAAGAAGTTTCACTGATTAGCGTACTCTGCTGTGCATATTACTATGGGCCTCTAATGGATTCCCCCAAGCTTAGTAATTTCTTAACACTCAATAAAGTATTTTATTCAAGGAGATGTGAGCTCATAAAGTTTGAAGAGCTCACATGGGTTGGACTGAACACACGCAAGCAGGAAACTCACATAATGACATTTGTGTTTTAACAGTCATATTAACATACACATGCCTACTATGAACAAATCAGCACATATACTAGAACTAACAAATCTTCATACAATACCCTCAGATTAATAAATATACATGCATTTACTTAAGAAAAAACCCACAAAGACACACTAAAATATACTAGAATTATAATAATAGAATCAATGCAGAACAGACTACAAGTTCTGTCACATAGTATAACATATTAAGGCACAGAGTAGTTCATGTGTACTAGCACATACAAAAAAACAGACAAAGTGCATACAAGAATATACACACTGAGCTACAAGAATGTGGAGGTGTGTGGCAGAGACATTTTCTCTGCAGGTAGAGGAAATAGGTACCTAATTTAACTAATCCTTCTTAGGCTCCTCTACATTTCTCCCCTGAGGGTCCCTGTTATCTGTGGGCTTGAGTGACCCCTGAGCCCCGCCCTCTCCCTGTATGGGTGTATGTGTCTGGGTTCCCATAGCCTTTCCCTCTGTGTGTGCCTGACTCAGAAATATGTGATCATAACTACAGCAGTCACAGTACTGATTGACAGAAAATCAGTCCCTGGGCATGTCTCTAGAGAAGGATATTCTGACAGAACTTGAAGGGAACCTGTGGGTGCCCTGTACAGAATAGGACGCTTATAGCCCATGCACAAGGGGACATAGGGCAGGAAGGGAGGTGAGGTCTGGGGAGGCATGTTGAGACTAAGCATAAAATGTGTCTTATCTCCCTTTTCCTACTCTTGTATCAATATGCACAACTGCTAAATTAAACAGCCTTTGGAGAAAAAAACTGACTCTCAAATTAGCCTGTGGTGGACAAGGACAGACAGGAGTTGTGAATGAATAAAATGAATGAACTCAGAGAAGAAAGTCTCCGTTTAGATGAATGGAGAGAGGTGACTTGATCTAGGATTGGGCTACTGGTGGTAAGTTCATGTAGTATGTTGTCTGGAAATATATATATATATATATATATATATATATATATATATATATATATATATATATATATATACACACACACACATACAAAGATAATAAAGTGAGATCCTTTGCACAGCAGGGACTGTTATCCCGAGGAAGGAGGGAATACAGGAGGGTTATTGAAAGCAAGGGATAAAGTTTTTGATGAAGCCGATGATTTGAACAGAATTTGTCCTAGATGCACGAATTACCAATTACATGGGAAATTTGAGACAATTCAAGTGAAAAACGAAACAAGCTAAGTTTGAAATCATCCTATCATCAGAGGGAGATTGGGTGAGTGTTTCAGAAAGACGGGAGGAGATGCACTGATTCCCTGAGGGATGCTGAGAAGGAGAAGAATCCCCAGACACAACAGGAAGCCAGTAGTGAAGCTCCATTTGGACCTGCTCCTGGGTCTGAGTCCTGTGCTCTGCAGATCCTGAGGGATTCCTGCAGCCTAACCTCTTCCACTAGGGTACATTCATGTCTGGGTTAACTCTGACTTCTCCTCACTGTGTGCGTTGGTCTGGGTAGACTAGAGAAACCAATCCATAGACACACGTATATTGTGTATAAGAGATTTAATATAAAGGGCAATTGTACATTTAGAAAGCATCTTAACCCCAGTTAGGTCCAAGCCCATAAGTCCATTATTAGCCCATGTGTCGGATACCAATGTATAAATTCCTCTTCATACTTATGAAATACATGCAATGATCCAGAATGCAAGATGATCACAGGCCAGTGGGCAGAAAGTCTTTGGATCCAGTGGCATTGTAAGCTTTTCAGCGGAGACGGGTCTCTACATGGCTTCTCCAGAACCCAGGGCTGCATGGGGTAGGTCCATGTGGCTTCTATTCAGGGGTGTCTCACAGAGAGTCACCCTTGTCAGTAGGGTGTCTCCCAGGGATTAGAGAGTCTCTCTTCCACCTCCAAGATGGAATACGGGATTTCCCAGAATTCTCAGAAGGCCATGCCCACGCAGAGGCTTCATTGGCTGTGATCCAATTGACAGACTCCAACCCTTCCCTCTTTATCCTCTGAAGTCCCAAATTCACACCAGATTATGTAACTACCATACTGTGCATCTTTTGCACAGAAATACAAAACTGTGTCCTTGAAGTTCAGGTTGTCCATTTGAAGTTATAGTATGTCCTTACCATTGTCTTTGGAGATGGTGAATTGGCCCTTCGGAGAGTCCTACCAACACTATTCATGTATGAAACCCACTGCCGCCCCTTCTCTGGGGCTAGGCAGATCCAGTGTATATTATAAATACAGGCAATGAATGCAGAGACTGTACGGGAGAATATCAGAGAAGCCTCCGACTGCCTCAAGTCTCCCTCCGATGCCATAGCTCCACCTCACACTGGACACCTGCAAACACACAGACATCCTGATCCTGAAAATCATATTTACTGCCTCTCACTCATGCCCCCTCATGCACACTTTCTCTGCATCAAAGCATCTTTTGAAATTCCAAAAAGGAAAATTGAGCTCAATAGAGATTCCACTGTGACTTGATTTGTTCAGTCTTGAATGGGGGTACCTTGGAATTCCAGAGGTGGAGCAACTGTCCAAGAGCTTCAGAGTTGGGACTTGGATGGTTTTCCTCAGCAGGGGAGGGGTCTATTTGCATACCTTCTGCCTATATAGTCATAAGTAATGTTGAATGACTTCTAAGAGAGTCACTCCAAGAGTAGATAAGAATGTTCTAGATATCTTGGAAAGCCCTGCGTGTGGGGTTCATTATGCAGTGTGCTGCTAAATGCAAGGTCAGTCATTCTAAATCTCCAATGGCTCTGCAGGGGGAAGAATTCTCTACACACCCATGAAGATTTATAGACTCAGAAGCCTACAAGGGCAGCCCTATTCTATAGGGTTGTTAAGAGAAAGAATTGACTTAATGGAAATGTCAACCTACAGTTAGAGACAGTGCCTTGAAATGTGCCCTCCTCCTCTCCACCCCTTAAGTGTGGTGCTTATTCATTTCTTGATGCAGTTAAATAAATATTCCCCTAGAAATATATATTTAATCTGACACAAGCTTCCCTTGTCTAATTCTCTTTTAAATTATCTTTTGGAAAAGAAAATTCATATGCTAAAAGTAAAACCCTCCCCAGCCCCTTCTAGACCTTCCCTTAATTGTCCCCTTGAGCTGAATATGACAGCGGCTCCTGAGTCTCGCTCCTTCCCTGCAGGTTTGTCTTGCCTTGAATCAAGCTTGCCTTCCCTTCACAAATCTTTTGCACACCAAGAATTTTAAGGTACTGAGTTAAACTTAGAAGTTCTGTAGATGCTGAAGGTCTCTACATACCCAGAGAAGCCAATGCTCTCTGTGAATTTGCATAACACATCGGGACGTTTCCAGGGCATCTTCCAAAAACTAGAGGAAGTCTCCCATGCTTGAGGAGTTGATTGTGCTCTCCAAATCTAGGTATTATGCTTTACAATACTAATGCTTTATTTTTTATTAAATACTTTTATTGGGGGCTCTTAGGGCTCTTATCACAATTCATGCATTCATCCATTGTCAAGCACATTTGTACATATGCTGCCATCATCATTTTCAAAGCGTTTGCTTTGTACTGGAGCCCTTGATATCAGTTCCTAATTTTCCCCTCCCTCTCCCACTCTCCCTCTTTCATGAACCTTGATAAATTATAAATTATGATTTTCATATTTTGCATTGTCTGCTGTCTCACTTCACCTACTTTTCTGCTGTTTGTCCCACTGGGAGGGAGTTCTATGTCAATCTTTGTGATTGATTTCCTCTTTCTACTCCCACCTTCCCATTACTCTCTTGATATCTCTATTCTCATTGTTGGTTCTGAGCGGTTTATCTGTCCTGGATTCCCTGTGTTGCGAGATCTTATCTGTAGCAGTGTAAATATTCTGGTCTACTAAGATTTATAAGGTAGGATTGAGGCCATGATAGTGGGGGGAGAAGCATTAAAGAACTAGAGGAAAGTTGTTTGTTTCATCGGTGCTGTAGTGCACCCTGACTGGCTCTTCTCTTTCTTGTGACCTTTCTGTAAGGGGATGTCCAATTGTCTATAGATGGGCTTTGGGTCTCCACTGCACACTCTTCTTCATTCACAAAGATATTATTTTGTTCTGGGTCTTTGATGTCTGATACATGATCACGTGTACACCTCATGATCATACAGGCTGGTGTGCAAAGAATGTACAGACATGCCTTATACAATTGATGTATGTATATTTATGGATTGTGATAAGAGTTTTATGAGCCCCTAATAAAATGTAAAAAAAAATAATTGGACAAATCCTGGTTAAAGGATATGTTTTTCTCAAGAGAATAATTACCTATTAAAATAATAAATATTGACAAAAATAATATACAACTGTCAATTATTTCAGAAATGGTAAAATCAGGTTTGGTTTGGTTTTCTCTTCACAGGAGATACTTGGGCTGGGATTCACACACATACAATTTCAACCTAAAGTAATTTGGAAAAAATAATTAGGATGGAGAGAAACTGATTGTGTTGAGTGAAGCACATGGAGGTCAGAATTTAACGGCATAGAGAGACTACCAGTCCTTCTGGGATTGATTTCAACTTGTCCCAAGTGTGATTTCTTTCTCCCCTGTCTTCTGAGGAAGAATATGGGCTTTTAATTTTTAGGATCTGCCCTCCAGGAAAATAAGAGGCATGCGAACCTAGTTGCTGAAGGTTCCTTGAAGTGCTCTTCCACATGGGTGAATTGGAAAACTCCAGACACAAGAGCAAAGAAACACTTGGCACCCCCTGCACCTGTTCCTGTGGCAAAGATTGTGTCCCATGTACCCTGAGCTCCCTCTGCTGCCCAATTAGGGTTGTGATGCTTGAGATGTTTGACCATTAAGCCTTCATTGTGTCTCCTAGTACGTTTCCTACATTTTACATGTCAGTGTCCTCAGGTTTCAGATTGTTAAAACACATGCAGCTGGTTGAGCTATAGTGGTTGCAATGCATCAATATGTGAAAACTGAGTTGTTGCTAAGACTCATCACAAGGCTTCTGTGCCACCTAACACAGGTCGTGTTTCCCAGAGCCTTTTAGATCTAGAAACATTGATATTTTCAGACCTGGAAGCTAGACATAGCACTTTGAGACATAGCACATAGCTTTCCCAACTCATGACTGGTCTGTAGCAGCTCTACCTGCACGATCACACCTAGGAATACGGGGGGAAATATAATTTAAAACCATTCTAAGATGAAAAGAACTGCTTTTGACATGAAGGTGCTTACAGGGTAGGACATTCATGTCACCAAGAAGAATCCAGAAGGGTGTCACCTCCACAGGCATCTCTGATTAACATGGTAAGGATGAAGGCCTAAGATACCTGACTTTCATGTGTGACTTGGAGCTCTGTTACCATATTTTACTGTAGGCGATCCACGTGTGCTGTGCTTGTGGAAGCAGAAAGAGGATGGCTCTGAGTAGGAGCAGTAATGGCCTCTAGAGGGGATTTTCCTGACCTGTGTTCTGTGAGGTCAGTCTCTACCCTTCATCATTTGCACTGACTGTGGACAAACAATTTCTTCCTGAAAACCATGGGTAGATTTGTAGAAATGCAGACAGTTGGCCTGAGGTGTGAGCCATAATGAAGGGAATTCCTGGGGATACTATTTTCCTAGGAATGTTCCACTTTCTCTCTGGGCAGCCCAGTTCTACCCTTAGGACAAGGGTAGCCCATGAGATGTGCAGGCTGTTGAGTTAAAGTGGAAGGTAAAATGATGAACATTTCTGAGCATCCACTTCAAAACAAAACACTTTTATTAGAACTTTCCCCCTTATATAATTCAATACTTCAACCATATCAAGAAGAGTTGTATAATCTTTACCACAGTCAATTATAGAACAATTTCTCCCCCTCTGTAATCATTATTCATGTAATATATTTCACATACTTGCAAAACTGTATGCAACAAAACTTTCACCGATTCAACGCCTTCTACATGTGTAATTCAGTGCCATTGAGTATTATTTTCAGGTTGTACAACCATTATTTTTATCCCCCTGCATATTGTTTCACTGCAGTTAAACTTAATTTAATGCCCCCCTAAGCCAAATCTCTTCCCACTTCACACATGGTAACCATAGATCGTTTTCTTTCTTTCTTTCTTTCTTTCTTTCTTTCTTTCTTTCTTTCTTTCTTTCTTCTTTCTTTCTTTCTCTTTCTTTCCTTCCTCCCTCCTTCCCTTCTTTCCTTCCTTCCTTTTCTTTCTTTTCTTTTTCTTTCTTTCTTTCTTTCTTTCTTTCTTTCTTTCTTTCTTTCTTTCTTTCTTTCTTTTCCTGATATAACATTCACATTTCCATACTTAAAACACTTCTAAAAAAAAGTTGTATGCCCATTTTCAAAATAAGCTTAATGCTCCCTCCTGCTTCACAGATCCACTGATTACTCCTCCCCCTTCCATATAAACCATTGCCTCAGTTATGGTCTCTATTCATCCACTCCTTTACTTCCAAACTTGGAGATAATAACAAAAACAATTAAAAACAAAGATATAATTAAACATAAAGAAAAATTATAATGACATAAAGATACAAATAAGAGTAGAGTACAAAACAAATAGAGAAGGTACCTACTTCGCTCTTCCTGTCCTGCTCTTTATCTGCCTCCATGGTTGCTGTGGTAGTTGTATAATCTGCTGTCAATTTGAGACTTAAGATGAAGGGATGGAGTTTAGTCTGTCAATCTGGGTGCAGTTTGATGACATCATTTGGAGGCACTGAGGAGAAAAATAGCTCGCTGGAGGCAGGACACAGTCTCATGCCCTGTGAGACATTCCTGTCAACAATGCACAAGGAGCTACGCTAGAGCCCTGGAGCTGAAGGAGCCACGTGGAGACTCTTAACAGCTTTGAGATGTTTCCACCCATCTCCACTGGATCCACAAGACTTTGCACCCACTGGCATGTGCTCTTCATGCATTCGGCATCATTGCATGTGTTGCATGAGTCTGAAGAATTTATAGTCTGGTGTCAGATATCTGGGCTAATATCAGACTTATGGACTTGAACTGGATTGGGCGGTTATGCCTTCTTAATGTACAATTTCTCTTTGATATAAAGTTCTCTCTTGTACACATATGAATGTCTGTGAATTTTTTTCCCTAGTCCACCCAGACTAACATAGTTGTGGAGTTTCACATGTTCACTTTCCAGGCACTAGGTAGAGGTGCCCATGGTATATGACAGGATTTAGCTAGATCCATCCTCTAGGTGATCATATTCTGGGTACAGGATCTTAACATGGCTCTGCTCAATACTTACCTTCATTGAAAAATCAATGAAGATAAGGGCATTACAGCAAAGTGGGGTGAAGAAAGCAGATGGTACCAGGGTATCAATTATCTGGGATCTAAATGGCTTGTCTTCAAGCAGCCATCTAAGTCAGGTGTCAAGGAAGTCCACAATGAAGAAGCACACCAGCATGTGTGACCCAAAGATAGTGACAATTCAAATGTGATGAAGGAAAAACCTTCAGAGCTCAAATTATGAACATCCCATTTGTCGAAGGGTAGGTGAACAGTGAGAACTCAAAAAAATCCATCTGAAGAATATTTAGTCATATTAAACCTCTGGCAGATCCCCTTGAAAAGCTTTACTCTCAGACAGAGATAACTGCGAACTTGATCACGGTGGATCAGACCATGGCATAATATGACAATTGGTCAGTTGACCTACCTCTCGATCCAACCTGTACTTGCTCTAAGGTAAAGCATTTCTCACTTGTTCCATGACAGGATTTTTTTTTTTGCTGAACTTTAAAATATTGATGGTAGTCTTTCCTTCTTTATTCTTCATTCTCATTTTTATCTTTATATTATTATTATTTTCTTCTTGCTGTTTTATTTTGGTTTTGTTTTTTGTTGTTTCTATTGGGTTTCAAAGTTTGTAAAGCACAGAAGGCGCGGATCCCTAGAGACAATAACTGATGCAATGGTCTATAGGGCCCTAGGGGAGTAGAGGAGTAGGAAGGGTGAGGAACTTTCGGGAGCAAACAATGAATGTGGGACGGGGAGAGAACCAAAGAATTCATTATTATATATATGCATATATACATATAGTACAACATTTTAAACATCTATGTAAATGAATACTATTTTTAAAAAACATTTTATTAGGGACTCAGACAACTCTTATGACAATCCATACTTACATTAATTGTATAAAGCACATCTGTACATTCTTTGCCCTCATCATTTTCAAAGCTCCCTCCTCCCTCATGTTCCCTTGACAATTTATAAATTATTATTTTGTCATATCTTGCCCAGTTCAGAGTCTCCCTTCACCCCCTTTTCTTTTGTCTGTCCCCCAGGGAGGAGGTCACATGTAGAGCCTTATAATCGGTTCCCTCTTTCCAACCTACTCACCCTCTACCCTGCCAGTATCACCCCTCACACCCTGGTCCTGAAGGTATCATCCTCCCTGGATTCCCTGTGCCTCCAGCTCCTATCTGCACCAGTGTACATCCTCTGCTCTATCCAGACTTGCAAGGTAGAATTTGGATCATGGTAGTGGGGTGGGGTGGGGTGGAGGGAGGGGTGGAAGCATTTATGAACTGGAGGAAAGCTGTATTCTTCATCAGTGCTATATCACACCCTGACTGACTCAAGTCCTCCCCTAGACCGCTCTGCAAGGGGATCTACAGTGGCCAGCAAATGGGCTTAGGGTCACCACTCTGCACTTTCCCCTTCATTCACTCTGGTAAGATTTTTTTTTTCTTATGATGCCTATACCTGATCCCTTGCACACCTTTTGATGACACAGGCTGGTGTGCTTCTTCCATGTGGGCTTTGTTGCTTCTGAGTTAGATAGCCGTTTGTTTACCTTCAAGCCTTTAAGACCCCAGACACTATCTCTTTTGATAGTCGGCACCATCAGCTTTGTTCACCACATTTGCATATGCACCTGTTTGTCCTCGGTGATTGTATCATGGAGGTATGCACCCAATTATATGATTTTTTTGTTCTTTGATGCCTGATATGTGAATATTATATACATCTATTTTTAAAACTATATAAAAACAAACAAAGCTTGACCAATGGTTACCATGGGTGAAGGTGAAATGGTTGTTGCTTAGGGGGGATTCAGTTTATATTATTGGTGATGGGATAATTTTGAAAAGGATATCAATAATGGTTGTAAACATGAAAAGTATCATCAAAGATACTCAATTGTACATATAACAGTGGTTGAATTGGAGAATGTTTTCCTGTGTACATTTTGCCAAAAATGTAATGATATGAACAAAAGGAAGAAAAAATTTAATCGATAGTGATGATGATTGTATGCCCCCCACTTTTTTTAAAAAAGAAGCATCTTTATTAATACAGTATTTATTTGTCTCTGTCAAACCTTGAGCCAATTATTTTCCCCAGGCTGTCCGGGGAGGTGCAGGGAAGGGAAATTTTGGGCAGAGAGACTTGGGACAGAGAAATGTGGGGGGTAGATTTGGCTCCTTCACATGGTAAAAAGGATGAGAAAGGCCACCACCAGGCAGAAAAGCCCGAGGGCCTTCGAGAAGGCAAAGCCCAGGATGGCATAGGAGAAGAGCGGCTGCTTCAGAGAAGGGTTCCTGGCATAAGCAAGGATGAGGCTCCCAAACCCAGTCCCAATGCGGGCTCCAGAGATGCCACTCCAACTGTGGCAGCCCCAATGAGCTTGGCTGCTGTGTCAATGTCCTTTGAGATATGCTGGTTTGGAAGCTGTGACTAGGGATCAATCAAGTCAGGGAATGTAGGGATGCCAAGCTGCTGAAGCGCTCTTCTGTCAGTGTCTAGGATGTTTCTGCGCCACAGATGGGACACCTCATCAGCTGGGAGGCATTCCTGACCAAGGGATGAGTGGAGAAGAATTTGGCACTGGCAAAAAATTTTAGGGGATGAGGGGTAGTGGCAGGCAAGCTGCTCCTACTGCAGAGAAAATCAAGACAGGTATATGCCTCTTCTTGATATGATTGAATTATATCATGTGCATGAAATTCCAATAAAACTGTTTTAGAAAAGAAACAGAAGATCATCTGTTACTTACACAGACCCTCATTGAAGGGCTTTGGTTAACAGGCTCATGGCCCAGTGCCTGTCTTTGTGAATAACATTCTATTAGCACACAGCTATGCCCTTTTCTCTTTCCTGCTGTTGTTTTCACAATCAGTAAGGTTGAATAATTGTCTCCAAGTCTATATGACCAATGGAATAATCAATTATAGTTTTCAGAGGTCTTTTTGAAAAAAGAAATTTACTGACCCCTGATCTAGGGGAAGAATCTGGATGAAAAACAGCAAGGCTTGATGAAAAACATAATTCTAAACTATGAAGATTGTTTGACAGGATATAATATTTTTTAAAAATAACTGATAGATAAGTAAGAACTACCAATCCTAATGGGACAGTCATGACTTGCCTAGCTGTTAAATGAAAATTCAGTCATTCAGACCCACGAACTGCTGTGTGGGAGAATTTGTGGTGGAATAATCTCATAAGGAAATACAGGCTTGGAAATCTTGTAGGAGCAGTTCTAGTCTGTCCTCTAGAATTACTATGACTTGGAACTGATCAATGTCAACAGAATTTTAGTTTGGGTGAAAGCAACTTTTTACAATATATTGTACTTGAATAAATGACACCACGTTTCAAACCACCAACTTTACAGCCATTAATTGAGGCCTTAACGGTTAGCACTCCACTGAGTCTTCCTGAAAGATATTCAGACTGTGGCAGTTACATGATCTCCTGTGAACCTGCGAAGGGGTGCAGTCTAGCCTCTCAATCAGGTCACGCCTTAATGACCTCATTTGGAGGTGCAAAGGAGATGAATAGCTCACTGAAGGCAAGATACACTCCCTCCCTGTGAGGCATTGTTGTTGACAAGCCACATGGAGCTATGCTAATGGCAGCCAGAACCTTGGAGCTGGAGGAGTCACGTGGAGGCCCACGCCAGCAGTAAGATGCTTCTAATGCCACTGGATCCACAAGACTTTCCACCCACTAACCCGTGATTTTCTTGCACCTGGCATGGTATCATGTATTGCATGAGTCTGAAGAGGAATTTACAGAATGGTATCAGACATATGGGCTAATATTGGCCTTATGGGTTTAATCTGCACTGGACTGGTGTGTTTTCTCAATATACCGTTGCTCTTTATATAAAGCTTTTTCCTATACACATAGGAGTGTCTATGAATTTGTTTCTCCAGTCCACCAGGACTAAAACACTGACCTTCTCAAAATACACGCTGATCACCCCTGGAAAATTTCTACTCCCTATGGGACAAGCTCATTTGGGTTGGTTGTTTTTCTCTCTATGAGAATGTTTTATTTTTTTACAATACAACTTTGAATTCACAGATATTAAGGGTAGGAACTGAATCATAAAAAGAAAACAAAACATAAATTCCCGTGTGAAATAGTGAGATGAAGAACCCTGGATCACAATAGAGATCCAGACTAGAAACTCCCTCTCCAAATGCACATGATCCAGAATCATTCCTTCTGTTCATGCCCTTACAGAGCCCTGCAACACAGCTCCCTCCCTGCATAGGAGGTTTGTGTCTGTACTCACTTTGACTTCTCTCTGTGTTTCTTCCCCACCATTATACATGGACGTGTGATTGACTTTTAGACTGTCCTTTCGCTGATACGGTGTGTTCTTGGCAATGTCTCTGGAGATGGTAAACCAGCTTTCATGGAATCTGTACAATATGTGATATCAACAGTACTAATAAGACACCCTGCAGGCCTGGAACTTGGCTCATACAGGTCATGGAAAAGTTACTAAATGTAAATCCAGAGTTTGCACATTAGAATCTCAAAAATGTCTTATGCTCCCTCAAGTTTCCTTCACACTCAACCAGTTGCACATTGCAATTGCCATTTTCAAACAAAATATATGCCGGTCATGAAAACGATCACACATGTCAACTATGTGCAACTCATACCCACTCACACACACTTGCTCTCAATAGCATTACTTATTAAAATAGCTGCCTGAAAAACCCAGCTTAGTACAGACTCCATGATGATTCTGTGTTCATACAAATTTCAGAACAGCGACTCTTGTAGATTATGGTACAGAGGATCTTCTCCAAGAACTGTTTTGTTGGGATTGGGGTGTTTTTTTTATCAGCATAAGGAGGGCCTTTATTTGCATATGCTTCTCCTGGAGAGAATGAGCCTGATTCACAGATAAAGCAGTCACAAAACCCCATGCTTCAATCCCTGAGCGTTTCACCTCTGAGAGTTTCCCCAAGAAGAGGAAGAAACTGACATATTGGCAATGAGGCCTATTTTCCCAGGTGTATTAAATCAGAATAAGAGCTAAATTTGAGTAAATACATCATGAGACTATATCCAATGGACTATGTGCAGATTTGCATGTGAGTGGTAACTTTGTAATAAAGTGTAAAAGGGGTCAATCTGAGATGAGAATGTTGGCTGCTTCCTCATAGAACACATTCCCTTCCGTGACTTCTCCATTCTTCTAGAACAAGGCCTATTCTTTCAGGCCACAGAAAGTGATGAAGAAGATGGTTGAGGAGGGAGACACAAATTAAGTTTGAGAACAGCTTTGGGAATAAAGGCAGTAGTCCTCTCCTCTCAGGGACTTATATCTTTCTAAGATACTCAGAACAAAACCAAGAGCATTTAAATTGTCAGATACTCATTTTCTCTCTGCAATAGATTATGTAAAATTAGATATTCAAATATTTGAAGGTCAGCTAAATCTAGAAATCTCATTGAATTCAGCCAAAAATAGCTCCCATTCAATGTGTGCTGTAAATAGGAGTGGCTTTTGTAAGTCACTAAGATGGAAGAACTTTTCTTTGACAACTACACTCCTACATCTACTCAAGAGTTATTCTAGTGTGGAAAGAGTACATGCAACACTAAAGAAATTACCTTTGACACAGGAAGACATGTAGTATCCACAAAGTCATCATTAATAAAGTTATTCACACCTAATCTTACATTTCATACAGGATCTTATACCAAAATAGCTGAAATTCTTCACTTAAGGTTGTGTGTCAATGGATACTGGGAATGTTACCGGTATCAAACAACAAAATACTAGCAAAGCCACTAGGAGGAGGATGAGCTCATTAATAGGACAAATGTGGACCCTCTGGGTGAAACCAGAAGGAGTGGCCGACATTCTTTGGGGCTGTGAAGGTGAAGATACAACATCCAGCATGAAGAACTGAATGATCCCATTTGGCCCTAAGCTCTCCCTGAATCCTGAATTTTCACAAAAAGGTAGTGTGTTTCCTGGACTATCATGGGCTGCAGGTTCTGAAGGATAGACTGATATAGGATATTAACACCCAGATAATAAAATGCAGTTGGCGAATTTATGTATTTTCAGATGGGATTCCAGAAAAGATACACACACACACACACACACAGCCACAAAGGTTAGGAAAAACAACCAAAGCTGTCCTGACCCCTGAGATTTCCCCAAATGTTGGAAACTTGACTGAATAATTTGTGGTAGTAGAGCCCTGCGTTCGCACTCTACCCTGGGGTAAAAAAAAGGAAAACAAAAAAAGCAAAAATCAGCAACAACAAAAATTGTGTCATTTGAAGAAACAATTCAATATAAAATAGGCAGACTGCCTATCTTTTATTAAATTATTAGCTAGATGATTGCCAGAATTCCTCAGAGTGTGCTGAAAGAACATACTGTTAGACTTTCAGCCAATACTCAAACACTTAATAGATACCTTTACCCAGGCACCATTTTCCTGAAGTCTGATTGGAAAATATTTTATCTGAGCGTCTTGAGAACTCTGATGCAGGGACCGCTGGCAAAGTCATTTCCTGTCCTTAAAGGTTAAGAAGCGGATTGTTGCTGTGGGACAGAATATAGTTTTGGTTACAATATAACTTTGAATTCACAGATGCCAGGAGTAGGCACAGAAGTATTATTTTTTAAATTAGAGATTTCCCACAAGGAACTGAGATTTCTGAGAATCCACATATAACCACAGGAAACCAGCCTTGAGCTCCAGCTGCTCCTGGGTCTGAGTCCTGTGCTTTGTGGGTCCTGCGCACCCCCTGGAGACCAATATCCTCCCACCAGGGGAAGTTTGTGTCCGGGCTCTCACTGACTTCCCCTCACTGTGTCTCTTGCACAGTAATACATGGCTGTGTCTTCGGCTTTCAGGCTGTTCATCTGCAGATACAGCGTGTTCTTGGCGTTGTCTCTGGAGATGGTTAATTGTCCCTTTACTGAATCTGTATAGTATGTACTAACACCAGTACTAATGCCTGCGACCCACTGCAGGCCCTTCCCTGGATAATGGCGGGCCCAGCTCATCCATGGTCACTGAAGGTGAATCCAGAAGCTGCACAAGAGAGTCTCAAAGACTCTCCAGGCTTTCTCAGATCGCCCACAGACTACACCAGGTGCACCTCACACTGAACACCTGCAAACAGACACTCTGATTAGATGACTTACATACAAACACATGCACTCACAATTATACACACACACACAGCAAGCTCTACAATGATTACCATGTAAAATGGCCAAAATGAAAGCCACGTTTGGTACCAAATTCATTATGTGTCCTCTGGACTAGCTCTTGCTTTCAAAATATTAACAGCAGAGACCCCAGAAACGGGTATTGTCCTCTGAGAAGTCCCACATCAGGGCCTGTGGTTGTTTTATCAGCAGGCAGAGAGCTGCATTTGCATGTCCCCTGATATTTAGAAGCAGATGAGTAGAGAATATGGACAAGAGTTCTCCCTCAGACTGAACGAGCACTCCCAACAGAAAACAGCTCTTAAGCAGGTTGTTTATCAAGCATTGCTTTAATTGTTATCAATTATCAATCTTTTTAAAAAATAGTTTTCAATTTGTAAACTTTATATTACATACATAACAAACTTTCTAATTGAGTGGTATGAGCATTCACAATGCATCCTCTCTGATTCCCCTTATGGTGTGGATTCACATGATGATAGTGGACCGTTCTATTACCTGTTTCTTGTGTGGGAACCTTACTGATTTTCTTTCCTTCTAAGCATTTCCATATTTCAGTGATATTGGTACAGTGTGGACAGGAAGTTCTTCATCAAGCATGTCCACAAAACATGCAGAATGGTGTCTCCTCTCCGGTTTCTGATCTGAGAGATTCCAGTCCTCCTGCTTTTGTGATAATCAGGAAACCTGGCTATTTATCACTTTTCTTCATCTTCTAAAAGAGTCAGTTTTCATATAATCAGCTTACTGGTTGTGTTCCTGTTATTTCATTTATCTTGGTTACTTTTTTATTGTCTCTCCCAGGCCCGTGCTACCTATGCCATGGATATTACCTATGCATACTCACCTTTTTCTAGTTCCATTAGTTGGAAACTGAAGTAATCAATCTCAGAGTTTTACTTCTACACTATACAACTGTGTGTTGCTATGAATTCCTCATTAAGTTCTCTTCAGATGAACCCCACGGTTTGTTGTCTTGTGATTTCATTTAATCCAGTACAGCCATCCAGGATGTGAAAATCATTAAACACATGTTCATGACACAAATAATATAGTATATATCCAGATATTCATCACTCACACTCACTGCCATGAGCCAGTGCAGACTCATCATGACCCTATAGACAGCGTAGAATTGTCCTTGAGCACTTCTGAAACTGTAACTCTTTAGGGAGAAGAAAGCCCTGTTTTTCTACTGTGGAACAGCTAGTACTTAAGAACTCCTGAAATTTCAGGTCGCAGCTTAATGAGTAACCAACACACCACCAGGATTCATTTATGCATACATATATTTAAATGTGTTTATGCATACAACATATAAATGAATGAATATTGAAATTGATGTGGTGTTTTGTAATATTTAGGAAGACAAGATTCTCAGAGAAAATGTTTTGGAGGGAAAGGAAACCCTAGATACTAAGAGGAAGCTCCTTGCTCCCATGCCTCCCCCATTGCCCTTGCCCAGAAGTCTGGCTCCTGTGCTCTGTGCAGCTCATGTGATCCCTATAGACTAAGGTCATTATTACAGGGAAGGTTGTGCCTGGATGGCACTGAGTCCTCTCACTGTTCCTCTCACACAGTAATGGACAGCTGTGCCCTCAGTGGTCATTGCGCTCAGCTGCGGGGAGAACTGCTTGGTGGATATGCTTTTGGCGCTTGAGAGTCAGCTGCATTAAAGCAGGTAATTGTTTCCTGATGCTCAAACATATTGATAACAAGTGCTGCAAACTTTTCTGCTGGTTGTGGTAGATTCAGGTCCAGAAATATGGAGCCACAAGAGACAGCAAATCTTAGGGAGAGGATTTGTGAGGGATTCATCACTCCTGGGCTCAAATCCTGATGCTGTACCTGTCACAGGGCACCCAGGACAGGGAGGAAAAAAATCCATGCTGACAACTAATGTAAGTCTCTTTTATGTTAACCCATTTTTGGAGTCTCTTGCTATTACGAGAGACATAACTTCCAGGCCAAAGAATATATGAAAGAAAATAAAAACTTGTGGACAAGTTATACAGTTTCTGGAGAATTGTGACCAGTGTGGTGCCTTTCACCATGTTTTGAACTTTAACCTGGAAATTGAAGGAGTGATCTGCATGTTAGAGCCCAAGGAGAACAAAGTAGAGATACTTTCAATCTTTTCTCAAAAAACCGAAAAGAGAGTCTAATGTCTTCATCTTCTCTGGAATTGGCTTCCATTTATTGAGAACTCAAGTTCCTTACACCAAAGAGTGGAGAAAATGTCTGGACACAGAAAGCTTAGAGAGTGTTAAGAAATTCTGATTTCATTAACCCCCAGCTGACAGTGGATATTACTTCTACTGTGTTCTCTCATTTCTCTGAATAGTCTCTTGAAAATTCAGTCCTCTTTCTTTAGCCTAACATGTAAATTAGCACGAGTTGAGATGGTGGACATGTACAGAGTTTTGAGATGCAAATGGGCAAAGGACATGAATAGATACTTGACTAAAGGGGACATTCAATTTGCAAAGATACACATACAAATATGTTAATTCCCATTACTCATTGGTGGTGTTATTGTTTATTTGGTTGACTTTGCTTTTGAGATCTTTTCTTGGAATGGTTACAGAATACCTGGCCATATTTTCTGGAAAACATTTTAAGCACTTTCACGGAATATTTTTTCTAAAACATATATGTTTAATACAACCTGTAGTGTGGTTTGTTTGTTTTTTCCATGAATTTTCATTGTGCATCACAGTAATACAGAATCATTGAAAGCTGTAGTAGTTTCTCTGTGCAACACGCTGTTCTGAGCAAATAACCTGAGAAGCTGTACTAACTGAAAACTATGACATCAAGATTGAAGGAAGCCAGGTTCATAATCCGGCACATGCAAATGACATAAAACTACATGTTGTAAGACAATATGACTTGTAGAACTTACTGATAAAGAGCAGGGATTACTGCCTTCACTTTAGATTAAAATTCAATGTAAAGAAAATTAAACTCCCTAATATGGGACCAATGGAAAGTATCAGGATAAATGGGGATAATATTGAAATTTGGAAGAAGTTCATCTCTCTTGGATCTACAATCAATATTCATGGAAGCTTGACTCAATCAACTGCTGCATTTAGTTGAGGAAACCTGCTGCACAGACCTCGTCAAAGGTGAAGAGCAAGGAAGTCTCTTTGAAGACTCAGATGTACCTGGCCCAAATTATGAGGTTTCCAATTGTCTCATGTGCATGTCAAAGTCGGACAATGAATGAAAAGGATGAAAGATCAAACGATGTACCTGAAATATGGTACTGGAGAATAATTTGATGGTAGGATGGACCACCAGAAGAACAAACAATTGTATATTGAATGATGTGCAATGCTTAATAGAAAGAAGGGAGGAGGTGATTACTTCATCTCAAGTACTTCGGACATTTGTTAGGAAAATCAGAACTTGGATAAGGACCTAATGCTTTATGAAACATAAGGTTATTAAAAAAGGTAACCTTTAACAAGCTAGATTGGCACAGTAACTGCAAAAAAGGCCTCATACATCACAACTGTGAGAATGAAGCAAGACCTACGCTTCATTCTGTTTCCTCTAGTGTTGCTGTGGGTCCAAATTTATTTGATAGGACTTAAAACAGCAAAATGCAAGGTCAATGACAAACATTGAACTCAATGCAGAGTAAGTGAAGGCATTCACCTTTCAAATTGGAATCAGATAAGGCTATCATTAAATACCAATCTTAATTCGTATTGTGCTGAAACTGTGGTAGCTAAATAATCTGGTGTCAGCTTGAGAATATTGAAAGTAAAGGGGTGGAATTTAGCCTGTCAATCGGGTCACAGCTTGATGACCTCATTTGGTAATGCTATGGAAATAAATAGCTTGCTGGAGGAGGGATACACACTCACTCTAGTTGTGGGATACAAAATGCCCCCCAGCTTTGTCTCACACAAATTTCTGACAAACAGAGGTTATTTGAAAGCTCATGGTGGGAGGTCAGATGCTTAGACATATTCCTCCTGCAGGCATCTGTTCCACTCTAGGTGGGGTACCCACCCAACTGTTAATGGTTTCCATGGAGAGCCAGGAAACAGGTCAAACCTGCTTGGTGACATACAAAGTTAGGCTGCCATCCTGAATCTAGGATCCACCCATCTTATCACATGTAAACCCTTAATCCCTCCTCTTCCTATAGTGTATGTACCCCTATATCACCCCCCCTACCACTACTGTATTACCTATACCACAACCCTTTTCTCTGATGCATGTCTTTACCTGTAATTCGGGGGCTTACATGCCCCACCCAAAAGAAGATATATAAGCCTGGGTTAACAATATAAAGCCCTCTCCCCTCACTCTCCCTGGCTCTCAGCTCTCCCTTCATCTCCCTCCATCCTTGCTCCCCTGTTCCCTTTCCCATTGTCCTCCTTCCTCTCCTCCTCTCTCCTGCCCTCCTGTCTCCCATCTCCACGTGGACCACCAAGTGGGGCTGAGGTGAGCATGCTACCAGGAAATGTGTCTGACTCCATTATTTCAATCTCCTAATCTCTCCGTATTCTCTAGGACTTTATTATAATCTTTATATATCTCAACTGTACTATTGTGCCTATCAAACCTGCAATTAGTTGTGGGAGGCTGACCTTTACCTCACACTCCCTGTGACACATTCCTGCTGATAAGACACATGGAGCTACACTAGATTCCTGCAGCTGGAGGATCCTGTAGAGACCCCTGCCAGCATTGAGAGTTTCCATTGCCTCTGGATCCACAAGTCTTTCCACCTACTGGCCTGCGATCTTCCTGTATCCAGGGTCATTGCATGTGTTGCATGAGTCTGAAGCGGTATTTTTAGATTGGTATTGGACATATGGGTTAATATAGGACGTATGGACTTGGATAGGATGTTTTCTCAATATACAATTGCTCTTTTATATAAAGGTCTTTCTTAAACAGATTTGAGTGTCTATGAGTTTGTTTCTCTAGTCCACCCTGACTAACACAAACTTTGAACAATAGCTATCAGTCAACAAATGAAAACCAAATGCATCCTAAATGGCAACAAAGAGGTAAAACTCTCTATAATTGCTGATGACAACTCTCTGTAATTGCTGATGATTTTCTAAACATAGAAAATCCAAAAGCCCTAGAAGAAAATTGTTGAAAGCTCTGAAAAGGAAATCAGAAAATAATATCATTTACAATAGCTACCTAAAAGATAAAATAAATGGAATAAACCTAAGAGAACCAAAGTCTTGTAGAAAGAAGTCTATAAGAAAAACACTACTCCAAGTTACCAAAAGAAATGCAAATAATGAGACTAATGGACCATGTTCATGAAGCAGAAGGCTCAGCTTTGTGAAAATAACACACTCTAAGCAATCTATAATTATAATGCAATTACCATTATAATTAACTTCTGACCAAGATCCCAGTGTCTATCTTCAAGGACATGGAAATTACTGACCATATTTTAAAAGAAATGGGAGGAGATGAGTCACTCAGGGTTCAGTGTAGCAACAATGAAAATCAAAACCTTCCTCTAGTGCTTGAACGCTTCCTCCCCTCAATTCTCATGATCCCAATTCTGCCTTGGGGACCTGGTTAGACCAGAGGATGCACAGCGGTGCAGTAAGGATCTGGAAACAGGGAATCTAGGACGGATGAACCCCTTAGGACCAGCGGTGAGAGTGGCGACACCTGGAGGGAAGGGGGTATAGAAAGGGAGAACCGATCTAGGGGATCTACATGTAACCTCCTCTCTGGGTGATGGGAAACGGGAAGGAAGGTGAGGGGAGAGACCGGACAGTGTAAGATAAGATAAAATAATAATTTATAAACTATTAAGGGTTCATGGGGGAGGGGGGAGAAAAGAGGGAGGGGTAGGGGAAAAAGGAAAATGAGATGATTCCAGGAACCCAAGTGGAAGGCGAATTTTGAGAATGATGAGGGCAATGAATGTATAAGGATGCTTTACTCAATTGATGTATGTATGGATTGTGATAAGAGTTGTATGAGCCCCAATAAAATGATTTATTAAAAATTACTCTTCAACTTAAAAAAATGAAACAAATCCATCATAAAAAGGCCAAAACTACACAGACACTCCATACCTAGGAGATCCAGTGGTGTTGTAGATTACAAAATAGACTACTATTTGCAAGTTCTGCAGTTCAAGACCATCATCTAATCCTCAGGAGAAAGACAAAGCTTTCTGATCATGGAAGGTTTTACAGTCTCAGAAATCCAAAGGGGCAATGATGGATGGTTTGTCCTGTACAGTTTCTATGAATCTTAATTGATTCAACAGCAGTTAAGTTGGGTGTTTGGGGGTGGGGGGACAATCCCTATAACTGCACTTGAGATTGACCTATGGGAAAAAGGACAATCACAGTTTAAGTGGATCATCGCTAGACTTGTCTCTGAGTCCCTAAGACAGTCTTCTCTGGAAATGTCCACCTGGAAAAAAAATCACTCACTTGTGTCTCAGGTATTCTGGATGTGAATTAGCTAGTTTCTAGAGAATATACTAGAACAGATTGATCCAGATATAAAGCCAAGGGTCACACAGCAGAATATGTTTCCCAAATCCAGGCAGATGAACTACCTCAAGAAATGATTTCAAAATACTTTCCCTATGCAAATGAATGGATTGAAATTGAGGACACAACCTTGTATGAGTGTGCAAGATAAAAACAAATTTTAAAAAAATGTCCCCAAACAAAGCAACACACTCAGGGAATTAAAATAGAGATAAAATGACTCCAGGTGGGAATACACAGTTAAAATGGAGTCGGCATAAGTCTAAACATAGGACAAGCTACTAGAAACTTCTTCAGAGGAAACAGAAATTTACCTTTGGGCAATAAATAAGCAGGAGCAGCTCCCACACTCCCCCGGCTTTGTAAAAATTAAAGAAACAACGCAAAATTCTTGAAGAGTGTATGTGGGAAGGGAGATCTTCCGTACTTGGCTCTTGCCCTTCTATCGAGACCAATACACTTTCCCAAAGAAAGACTGGCCTTCACTTTGGCTGAGTTCCTGCTCACTGAACCCCATCTTTGTACAGCTGGGCCTGTCTCTTTCTCCTTTTACTTGCCACCTGCCAGACTGTTGACTGATAGCCACCAACCTGGGTCACCTCGCTTGAGGCCTCCAGTCCTGGAAGGACTTAGCCCAGCTACCTGGGAATGCCAATCATGTCTCAGTGCGCGGTGCGTGCGCTGGAATATCACTTCAACAACCTCAAGGGTGGGTGTACTCCCCGCAGACACCCTACTGGCTGGCAAGGAGCCAGGGCATTTCCAGACCTGGGTTCTCCCCGCGCCCCGCTCCCCGGGGAAAGTTACTGCACAGGTCACAACATTGGGCAAACCTCAGGAGGAAGCCCTAACGTTCTGTGCACCAGCTGCAACCACTCGCTTCCTGAATAGCGTTCACTTCTTCATAGCGAGAGAAGAAAGGGACCCGGGGCTCATCTTTGAGCTGAAGATGTTCCAGGAGTCTCGGGGAGGTGGCACACTGTATGGAGACAATGCAGGGGGCTTAGGAGAGACCTGCAAAGTGACTAATCGGGAACACAGAAGCCCAAAGCCAGTCTGGGATCCCCCTTTCTCCAACAGGTTTCTCGCAAGGAATTCCAACCAATCCCCAAACAGGGGGATGGGACCAGTCTCTGGGACACCCTCCCACATCTCACCGTACAAGGGGAGAGGTACTGGATAAGAGGAGGTGAGGGGAGAAGGGTGCTTGCACCCGAGCCAGGCTGCTGTGTGCGGCAAGGTCACCCCAACTGGTCACCAACACGACCCCAACGTGGGCGCGCCGACTACACAGAGCTCAGGCTGCAACACTTCTCTGGCTCCACACCGTGCACAGCAAGTAGGAACCTAGCTATGACCCTCACTTCCGGCTAGGACACTGCCACTTCTGTCCTGTCTCAGCGTGACCCGGAATAGGAGAAGCATAGTCATGGGTGTGATTGGGAAACACATAAGTGAAAATTCAGTCAGGACAGACTTCATTAAGCACAGATATTCAGGAAAATATGGATGTGGTAGAGGTTAATATGGATGTGGCAGAGACATCAAAAACAGTAGCTCCTGGTGCTTAAATTCCCACCAACATATCTGAAAGTTTGTTCTTCATAACACTGACCATACAGGAAATAATTCAGATGAGTTGGAAATAATGCAATGTGTAGGTCTTAGTGGGGAAAAACCCCCCCACCAGATTCTTATCCTGAAAAACGGTTAGATTAGTATTACATGTATGATCAAAGTCACATATCCCATACAGCACTGAGCTAAAAGCACCAACCTGTGACATTCAGTATCCACATCAGAAAAGGTGACGCCTGAGTCACTGTGATAGTGGGTCAGGATGTCATTCTCTTACAACCAGAATCTCACAGCTGTGCTCAGGGCCTCATAAAACAATTAACAATACACTTCTACCAGATCGACACAGTTGTATACAAAATAAACTGAATATGTTCTTCAGCTCTTGGATAGTCGAGTACATTTTAACTTCCAGGTGGTGCTTATACATGTCTGAGACTGAGAAAATCAACCACTGCATCACCTGTCTAGTTTTGGACTATTGTCTATAAGGACACTACTTGCTGTGGTAAAGATGAAACATGTTCTATAAAATGTAAAACACAAAAGCCTAAGGAGCTGTTTCTCTGCTCTCTGTGGTTCTATGAGTCAGAATTCACACAACAGCTCTGACTTTATTGTTCTTCTTTTAAATGTATTTTCTTATTCTATATATGTAAAACCTTTAGAGTTTTGTGTATTTGCAAACCGGAGGCAAAAACAAGAGATATATCACTTCAACCATGGAGCTTGGTAAACAAGAGGAAAACTTTTTAGATTGAAAGAGGCTGAGACAATGGGCTCAAATATAAGAACAATTATGAGGATGGTTTAGGGCAAGCCAGTGTTTCTCCCTGTGGTGATATGGTCACTATGATTTGGAACTAACTTAGTGACACCTAACAACAACCTCTCTTGTACAGGGACTGTGTGTACAATAAGTACTGAAATGTTAGAGTGTTTCTTTTTAAAATAAGCAGTAAAGTAATAATCATTCCAGAATCTTGTTGAAAAAAATATAATCATGGTTTTAATATGTATACCTGCAATATGAATCAATAGTAAAGGGCAAAATTGAATAAATATAGATTTGTACAAGAAACCTTTTTATTAATGCATGAGAAACTTTAAAAGAAAATTTTATGACTACAGAGAATATGGGGTAAAATTATTTATAAAATACACTCTACAACAGAATATATTATACTAATATTTTAACAATAAAGGAACATATTTGATGATTACATAATATTGGTTTAGGTGAGTGAGTAGATCATACATCAGACCAGTTTATCTTTACATTTGTGGAAATGGGATGGATTGAGTTAGAGAGCGCCTATCCCTGACTTTGAGTTCATATTTCAACTTGATTAAGTGGGATTATTACCAGGGATACAAGAATGTTTCAATATTAGAAAAAATTAATGTAACCAACCACATAAATAGGACAAATAATAAGAACCATATCATATTAATAGATGCGTAAAAGGCATTTGACAATATCTACTACCTATTCCTGATAAAAACCCTCAATAACATAGAAATAGAAAGGAGAGAGCTCAACACATGAAATATATTAAAGGAAACATTCTGTGTAGGACAATTAGTTGACTGTAACTTGGTCGAAATAGACACTTATTCACATAGAAAGGTTTCATAAAAACCTATGTGAACATAAGAACCCACAGATTGGGGGGAAATAAATCTTTAGCAGTGCGGGGAGAGAGAGAGAGCAAGGGAGGAGAAGAAGACAACAGGATAACTGGCATTTTCAGGGATTCCCCATCTTGATGCTCACCTGATCATACACAGGGAGCAGAGCCTGAAGCACAGGGAGCAGAGCCTGAAATCAGTGTCTGAGTTTCAGAGGCGTCCAGGTGAAAAGCAGGAGAGATGTGGTCAGGTGGAGCAGATGGCAGCAGATGCTGTCAAGTGTGTGTCTCTGTGGCCCTAGCTGCTGGAGTGTCTCTTGGGGAAATTCCCACTTGGGAAGCATGCCTTCCACCCATCACTTTTCTTTCAGTTTGTCTTTGTGCCTGGACTTGTGTGGTGTTGGGATTCAAATGCAAACGCTTTTCAAATGCAAGCTGGGCCACCCAAAGTGCTCAGATTTCAGCAGGGCTTCCAGACTAAGAAGAAACTACTAAGAATGAATCCTTTGCCTTGCCAGGCCCTGAGCCTCACCTCCAGGAACCTCCCTCCACGACACCCTCATTACCTCCAGGCCCCGCCCCTTCCCACAGAGACCACCCCACCCCCTCCCCAGGTGATAGTTTCCTGCTGAACCCATTTCCTCTGAGTGAGAAGGATCCAAGAGTGCGGCCCAAGAGCTTCTGTGGGTGAGTTTCTGTGTTTCTGTGCTGATCCCTGGTGCGGAATCCCCTGCAGGCCTGGAGTCCCAGCTGTGTCCGGGTTCCCGTGGACGTTACACTTCCCGCACCCCATACAACAGTGTTCCAGGTCGCCGCGACCCCCTGGGACATTTCCAGTTAAATCCTTATTGAATTGGTTGCAGGCCTTTGCCTTCGGGCGCGGGAATACTCTGGCCGCTTTTCCTGCTCAGAGCTCCTCCGTCCAGAAAGGCGCGATTGCGTGTTTTTTTTTTTTTTTTGGGGGGGGGGTTTGCCTGGGGCCTGTCCCTTCGTGTCAGGTCGCGGGCATGAGAGCATGGGGACCCCAGAGTGGCCTTTACTGAAAGGAGAGGCAGCCTTTCAGTCATCAGGCCACCCCACTGATGACCGAGGTCTGTATTAGAGCTTAACTTCTCAGCACCCTGCTTTGCAAAGGGGTACCAGAGCAGTGACAGCCCCAAATCCCCGCACAGATCTGGTCCTTGCATAGATTGCAGAGCCCCACATGGAGTGAGCCTCTATTGAGTGGTTTCTGCCCAGGAACCAAGGTAGTAGGTAATCTGGCCCTCAGGCTTTGCAGGGTGGCTTTGCTTCACCTCTGCAGGCAGCCCATGGAGAAGCAGTTTCTCTGGGAGGTTTGCCTGAGTGTGTGTCCTTGATGGAGGTCACCAAACTGGAGACAGTCCAGGGGACTCCTAGTCAGGAGCCACTTGCTTTTAGCCTTTCCCTGACTGCATTGGTCAGGAGGCCCTGGACCCATTTTGTAAGCCTGCTATCTAAGGATGGAATGTCTGCCATTGAGATGCATGCTTTTGTGAGTTTCCTTTGCCCCGCCCCTCCCCCACACCCTCTTTGGCTCACAACTCAGTTGTGAACCTTGGAAGCCATTTCCACCTCCTGTTGGTGGCTTCCTTCATTCAGATGATGTGTTTGTGCCCTTGTGCTGTCTTTGTCTCATAAGATTTAATAGATGTTCTCTTTAAACTATATTTAAAACGCGGTCTCCTTTTTACTCTACTGCATGTTCTTAACCATTTCTGCCCATCAAAAACTAGCTTGTGCTCTGATTTGGACTACAAAAGGAACTCCAATCTCAAATATAATTTACGGAGAACATTTATTAATTATTAAAAGAGACAAAGAGAATACAAAGACGCGGACCCATCACCGGATGGAGATCATAGTGCAGTTCAGGGAAACAGTCAAGTCGGGAATCGAATGAAATAAGATTGCAACAGAGGAAACGGTCACACGTTTCTGATTGGTGGAGCATCAGTACAGCATGTTATAAATGGGACTACAGAAGCAGGGGCAGGACTGTAACTGAGCCACCTTCATTGCCAGATAGAGCATTTTACAAGATTGTTCCAAGTCCTTCTGACCCAGGCAGTCAGTGAGACTGAGAAAATCAACCACTGCATCACCTGTCTAGTTTTGGACTATTGTCTATAAGGACACTACTTGCTGTGGTAAAGATGAAACATGTTCTATAAAATGTAAAACACAAAAGCCTAAGGAGCTGTTTCTCTGCTCTCTGTGGTTCTATGAGTCAGAATTCACACAACAGCTCTGACTTTATTGTTCTTCTTTTAAATGTATTTTCTTATTGTATATATGTAAAACCTTTAGAGTTTTGTGTATTTGCAAACCGGAGGCAAAAACAAGAGATATATCACTTCAACCATGGAGCTTGGTAAACAAGAGGAAAACTTTTTAGATTGAAAGAGGCTGAGACAATGGGCTCAAATATAAGAACAATTATGAGGATGGTTTAGGGCAAGCCAGTGTTTCTCCCTGTGGTGATATGGTCACTATGATTTGGAACTAACTTAGTGACACCTAACAACAACCTCTCTTGTACAGGGACTGTGTGTACAATAAGTACTGAAATGTTAGAGTGTTTCTTTTTAAAATAAGCAGTAAAGTAATAATCATTCCAGAATCTTGTTGAAAAAAATATAATCATGGTTTTAATATGTATACCTGCAATATGAATCAATAGTAAAGGGCAAAATTGAATAAATATAGATTTGTACAAGAAACCTTTTTATTAATGCATGAGAAACTTTAAAAGAAAATTTTATGACTACAGAGAATATGGGGTAAAATTATTTATAAAATACACTCTACAACAGAATATATTATACTAATATTTTAACAATAAAGGAACATATTTGATGATTACATAATATTGGTTTAGGTGAGTGAGTAGATCATACATCAGACCAGTTTATCTTTACATTTGTGGAAATGGGATGGATTGAGTTAGAGAGCGCCTATCCCTGACTTTGAGTTCATATTTCAACTTGATTAAGTGGGATTATTACCAGGGATACAAGAATGTTTCAATATTAGAAAAAATTAATGTAACCAACCACATAAATAGGACAAATAATAAGAACCATATCATATTAATAGATGCGTAAAAGGCATTTGACAATATCTACTACCTATTCCTGATAAAAACCCTCAATAACAGAAATAGAAAGGAGAGAGCTCAACACATGAAATATATTAAAGGAAACATTCTGTGTAGGACAATTAGTTGACTGTAACTTGGTCGAAATAGACACTTATTCACATAGAAAGGTTTCATAAAAACCTATGTGAACATAAGAACCCACAGATTGGGGGGAAATAAATCTTTAGCAGTGCGGGGAGAGAGAGAGAGCAAGGGAGGAGAAGACAACAGGATAACTGGCATTTTCAGGGATTCCCCATCTTGATGCTCACCTGATCACACACAGGGAGCAGAGCCTGAAGCACAGGGAGCAGAGCCTGAAATCAGTGTCTGAGTTTCAGAGGCGTCCAGGTGAAAAGCAGGAGAGATGTGGTCAGGTGGAGCAGATGGCAGCAGATGCTGTCAAGTGTGTGTCTCTGTGGCCCTAGCTGCTGGAGTGTCTCTTGGGGAAATTCCCACTTGGGAAGCATGCCTTCCACCCATCACTTTTCTTTCAGTTTGTCTTTGTGCCTGGACTTGTGTGGTGTTGGGATTCAAATGCAAACGCTTTTCAAATGCAAGCTGGGCCACCCAAAGTGCTCAGATTTCAGCAGGGCTTCCAGACTAAGAAGAAACTACTAAGAATGAATCCTTTGCCTTGCCAGGCCCTGAGCCTCACCTCCAGGAACCTCCCTCCACGACACCCTCATTACCTCCAGGCCCCGCCCCTTCCCACAGAGACCACCCCACCCCCTCCCCAGGTGATAGTTTCCTGCTGAACCCATTTCCTCTGAGTGAGAAGGATCCAAGAGTGCGGCCCAAGAGCTTCTGTGGGTGAGTTTCTGTGTTTCTGTGCTGATCCCTGGCGCGGAATCCCCTGCAGGCCTGGAGTCCCAGCTGTGTCCGGGTTCCCGTGGACGTTACACTTCCCGCACCCCATACAACAGTGTTCCAGGTCGCCGCGACCCCCTGGGACATTTCCAGTTAAATCCTTATTGAATTGGTTGCAGGCCTTTGCCTTTGGGCGCGGGAATACTCTGGCTGCTTTTCCTGCTCAGAGCTCCTCCGTCCAGAAAGGCGCGATTGCGTGTTTTTTTTTTTTTTTTTGGGGGGGGGTTTGCCTGGGGCCTGTCCCTTCGTGTCAGGTCGTGGGCATGAGAGCATGGGGACCCCAGAGTGGCCTTTACTGAAAGGAGAGGCAGCCTTTCAGTCATCAGGCCACCCCACTGATGACCGAGGTCTGTATTAGAGCTTAACTTCTCAGCACCCTGCTTTGCAAAGGGGTACCAGAGCAGTGACAGCCCCAAATCCCCGCACAGATCTGGTCCTTGCATAGATTGCAGAGCCCCACATGGAGTGAGCCTCTATTGAGTGGTTTCTGCCCAGGAACCAAGGTAGTAGGTAATCTGGCCCTCAGGCTTTGCAGGGTGGCTTTGCTTCACCTCTGCAGGCAGCCCATGGAGAAGCAGTTTCTCTTGGAGGTTTGCCTGAGTGTGTGTCTTTGATGGAGGTCACCAAACTGGAGACAGTCCAGGGGACTCCTAGTCAGGAGCCACTTGCTTTTAGCCTTTCCCTGACTGCATTGGTCAGGAGGCCCTGAACCCATTTTGTAAGCCTGCTATCTAAGGATGGAATGTCTGCCATTGAGATGCATGCTTTTGTGAGTTTCCTTTGCCCCGCCCCTCCCCCACACCCTCTTTGGCTCACATCTCAGTTGTGAACCTTGGAAGCCATTTCCTCCTGTTGGTGGCTTCCTTCATTCAGATGATGTGTTTGTGCCCTTGTGCTGTCTTTGTCTCATAAGATTTAATAGATGTTCTCTTTAAACTATATTTAAAACGCGGTCTCCTTTTTACTCTACTGCATGTTCTTAACCATTTCTGCCCATCAAAAACTAGCTTGTGCTCTGATTTGGACTACAAAAGGAACTCCAATCTCAAATATAATTTACGGAGAACATTTATTAATTATTAAAAGAGACAAAGAGAATACAAAGACGCGGACCCATCACCGGATGGAGATCATAGTGCAGTTCAGGGAAACAGTCAAGTCGGGAATCGAATGAAATAAGATTGCAACAGAGGAAACGGTCACACGTTTCTGATTGGTGGAGCATCAGTACAGCATGTTATAAATGGGACTACAGAAGCAGGGGCAGGACTGTAACTGAGCCACCTTCATTGCCAGATAGAGCATTTTACAAGATTGTTCCAAGTCCTTCTGACCCAGGCAGTCAGTGAGACTGAGAAAATCAACCACTGCATCACCTGTCTAGTTTTGGACTATTGTCTATAAGGACACTACTTGCTGTGGTAAAGATGAAACATGTTCTATAAAATGTAAAACACAAAAGCCTAAGGAGCTGTTTCTCTGCTCTCTGTGGTTCTATGAGTCAGAATTCACACAACAGCTCTGACTTTATTGTTCTTCTTTTAAATGTATTTTCTTATTCTATATATGTAAAACCTTTAGAGTTTTGTGTATTTGCAAACCGGAGGCAAAAACAAGAGATATATCACTTCAACCATGGAGCTTGGTAAACAAGAGGAAAACTTTTTAGATTGAAAGAGGCTGAGACAATGGGCTCAAATATAAGAACAATTATGAGGATGGTTTAGGGCAAGCCAGTGTTTCTCCCTGTGGTGATATGGTCACTATGATTTGGAACTAACTTAGTGACACCTAACAACAACCTCTCTTGTACAGGGACTGTGTGTACAATAAGTACTGAAATGTTAGAGTGTTTCTTTTTAAAATAAGCAGTAAAGTAATAATCATTCCAGAATCTTGTTGAAAAAAATATAATCATGGTTTTAATATGTATACCTGCAGTATGAATCAATAGTAAAGGGCAAAATTGAATAAATATAGATTTGTACAAGAAACCTTTTTATTAATGCATGAGAAACTTTAAAAGAAAATTTTATGACTACAGAGAATATGGGGTAAAATTATTTATAAAATACACTCTACAACAGAATATATTATACTAATATTTTAACAATAAAGGAACATATTTGATGATTACATAATATTGGTTTAGGTGAGTGAGTAGATCATACATCAGACCAGTTTATCTTTACATTTGTGGAAATGGGATGGATTGAGTTAGAGAGCGCCTATCCCTGACTTTGAGTTCATATTTCAACTTGATTAAGTGGGATTATTACCAGGGATACAAGAATGTTTCAATATTAGAAAAAATTAATGTAACCAACCACATAAATAGGACAAATAATAAGAACCATATCATATTAATAGATGCGTAAAAGGCATTTGACAATATCTACTACCTATTCCTGATAAAAACCCTCAATAACATAGAAATAGAAAGGAGAGAGCTCAACACATGAAATATATTAAAGGAAACATTCTGTGTAGGACAATTAGTTGACTGTAACTTGGTCGAAATAGACACTTATTCACATAGAAAGGTTTCATAAAAACCTATGTGAACATAAGAACCCACAGATTGGGGGGAAATAAATCTTTAGCAGTGCGGGGAGAGAGAGAGAGCAAGGGAGGAGAAGAAGACAACAGGATAACTGGCATTTTCAGGGATTCCCCATCTTGATGCTCACCTGATCATACACAGGGAGCAGAGTCTGAAGCACAGGGAGCAGAGCCTGAAATCAGTGTCTGAGTTTCAGAGGCGTCCAGGTGAAAAGCAGGAGAGATGTGGTCAGGTGGAGCAGATGGCAGCAGATGCTGTCAAGTGTGTGTCTCTGTGGCCCTAGCTGCTGGAGTGTCTCTTGGGGAAATTCCCACATGGGAAGCATGCCTTCCACCCATCACTTTTCTTTCAGTTTGTCTTTGTGCCTGGACTTGTGTGGTGTTGGGATTCAAATGCAAACGCTTTTCAAATGCAAGCTGGGCCACCCAAAGTGCTCAGATTTCAGCAGGGCTTCCAGACTAAGAAGAAACTACTAAGAATGAATCCTTTGCCTTGCCAGGCCCTGAGCCTCACCTCCAGGAACCTCCCTCCACGACACCCTCATTACCTCCAGGCCCCGCCCCTTCCCACAGAGACCACCCCACCCCCTCCCCAGGTGATAGTTTCCTGCTGAACCCATTTCCTCTGAGTGAGAAGGATCCAAGAGTGCGGCCCAAGAGCTTCTGTGGGTGAGTTTCTGTGTTTCTGTGCTGATCCCTGGTGCGGAATCCCCTGCAGGCCTGGAGTCCCAGCTGTGTCCGGGTTCCCGTGGACGTTACACTTCCCGCACCCCATACAACAGTGTTCCAGGTCGCCGCGACCCCCTGGGACATTTCCAGTTAAATCCTTATTGAATTGGTTGCAGGCCTTTGCCTTTGGGCGCGGGAATACTCTGGCCGCTTTTCCTGCTCAGAGCTCCTCCGTCCAGAAAGGCGCGATTGCGTGTTTTTTTTTTGGGGGGGGGGTTTGCCTGGGGCCTGTCCCTTCGTGTCAGGTCGCGGGCATGAGAGCATGGGGACCCCAGAGTGGCCTTTACTGAAAGGAGAGGCAGCCTTTCAGTCATCAGGCCACCCCACTGATGACCGAGGTCTGTATTAGAGCTTAACTTCTCAGCACCCTGCTTTGCAAAGGGGTACCAGAGCAGTGACAGCCCCAAATCCCCGCACAGATCTGGTCCTTGCATAGATTGCAGAGCCCCACATGGAGTGAGCCTCTATTGAGTGGTTTCTGCCCAGGAACCAAGGTAGTAGGTAATCTGGCCCTCAGGCTTTGCAGGGTGGCTTTGCTTCACCTCTGCAGGCAGCCCATGGAGAAGCAGTTTCTCTGGGAGGTTTGCCTGAGTGTGTGTCCTTGATGGAGGTCACCAAACTGGAGACAGTCCAGGGGACTCCTAGTCAGGAGCCACTTGCTTTTAGCCTTTCCCTGACTGCATTGGTCAGGAGGCCCTGGACCCATTTTGTAAGCCTGCTATCTAAGGATGGAATGTCTGCCATTGAGATGCATGCTTTTGTGAGTTTCCTTTGCCCCGCCCCTCCCCCACACCCTCTTTGGCTCACAACTCAGTTGTGAACCTTGGAAGCCATTTCCACCTCCTGTTGGTGGCTTCCTTCATTCAGATGATGTGTTTGTGCCCTTGTGCTGTCTTTGTCTCATAAGATTTAATAGATGTTCTCTTTAAACTATATTTAAAACGCGGTCTCCTTTTTACTCTACTGCATGTTCTTAACCATTTCTGCCCATCAAAAACTAGCTTGTGCTCTGATTTGGACTACAAAAGGAACTCCAATCTCAAATATAATTTACGGAGAACATTTATTAATTATTAAAAGAGACAAAGAGAATACAAAGACGCGGACCCATCACCGGATGGAGATCATAGTGCAGTTCAGGGAAACAGTCAAGTCGGGAATCGAATGAAATAAGATTGCAACAGAGGAAACGGTCACACGTTTCTGATTGGTGGAGCATCAGTACAGCATGTTATAAATGGGACTACAGAAGCAGGGGCAGGACTGTAACTGAGCCACCTTCATTGCCAGATAGAGCATTTTACAAGATTGTTCCAAGTCCTTCTGACCCAGGCAGTCAGTGAGACTGAGAAAATCAACCACTGCATCACCTGTCTAGTTTTGGACTATTGTCTATAAGGACACTACTTGCTGTGGTAAAGATGAAACATGTTCTATAAAATGTAAAACACAAAAGCCTAAGGAGCTGTTTCTCTGCTCTCTGTGGTTCTATGAGTCAGAATTCACACAACAGCTCTGACTTTATTGTTCTTCTTTTAAATGTATTTTCTTATTCTATATATGTAAAACCTTTAGAGTTTTGTGTATTTGCAAACCGGAGGCAAAAACAAGAGATATATCACTTCAACCATGGAGCTTGGTAAACAAGAGGAAAACTTTTTAGATTGAAAGAGGCTGAGACAATGGGCTCAAATATAAGAACAATTATGAGGATGGTTTAGGGCAAGCCAGTGTTTCTCCCTGTGGTGATATGGTCACTATGATTTGGAACTAACTTAGTGACACCTAACAACAACCTCTCTTGTACAGGGACTGTGTGTACAATAAGTACTGAAATGTTAGAGTGTTTCTTTTTAAAATAAGCAGTAAAGTAATAATCATTCCAGAATCTTGTTGAAAAAAATATAATCATGGTTTTAATATGTATACCTGCAGTATGAATCAATAGTAAAGGGCAAAATTGAATAAATATAGATTTGTACAAGAAACCTTTTTATTAATGCATGAGAAACTTTAAAAGAAAATTTTATGACTACAGAGAATATGGGGTAAAATTATTTATAAAATACACTCTACAACAGAATATATTATACTAATATTTTAACAATAAAGGAACATATTTGATGATTACATAATATTGGTTTAGGTGAGTGAGTAGATCATACATCAGACCAGTTTATCTTTACATTTGTGGAAATGGGATGGATTGAGTTAGAGAGCGCCTATCCCTGACTTTGAGTTCATATTTCAACTTGATTAAGTGGGATTATTACCAGGGATACAAGAATGTTTCAATATTAGAAAAAATTAATGTAACCAACCACATAAATAGGACAAATAATAAGAACCATATCATATTAATAGATGCGTAAAAGGCATTTGACAATATCTACTACCTATTCCTGATAAAAACCCTCAATAACATAGAAATAGAAAGGAGAGAGCTCAACACATGAAATATATTAAAGGAAACATTCTGTGTAGGACAATTAGTTGACTGTAACTTGGTCGAAATAGACACTTATTCACATAGAAAGGTTTCATAAAAACCTATGTGAACATAAGAACCCACAGATTGGGGGGAAATAAATCTTTAGCAGTGCGGGGAGAGAGAGAGAGCAAGGGAGGAGAAGAAGACAACAGGATAACTGGCATTTTCAGGGATTCCCCATCTTGATGCTCACCTGATCACACACAGGGAGCAGAGCCTGAAGCACAGGGAGCAGAGCCTGAAATCAGTGTCTGAGTTTCAGAGGCGTCCAGGTGAAAAGCAGGAGAGATGTGGTCAGGTGGAGCAGATGGCAGCAGATGCTGTCAAGTGTGTGTCTCTGTGGCCCTAGCTGCTGGAGTGTCTCTTGGGGAAATTCCCACTTGGGAAGCATGCCTTCCACCCATCACTTTTCTTTCAGTTTGTCTTTGTGCCTGGACTTGTGTGGTGTTGGGATTCAAATGCAAACGCTTTTCAAATGCAAGCTGGGCCACCCAAAGTGCTCAGATTTCAGCAGGGCTTCCATACTAAGAAGAAACTACTAAGAATGAATCCTTTGCCTTGCCAGGCCCTGAGCCTCACCTCCAGGAACCTCCCTCCACGACACCCTCATTACCTCCAGGCCCCGCCCCTTCCCACAGAGACCACCCCACCCCCTCCCCAGGTGATAGTTTCCTGCTGAACCCATTTCCTCTGAGTGAGAAGGATCCAAGAGTGCGGCCCAAGAGCTTCTGTGGGTGAGTTTCTGTGTTTCTGTGCTGATCCCTGGCGCGGAATCCCCTGCAGGCCTGGAGTCCCAGCTGTGTCCGGGTTCCCGTGGACGTTACACTTCCCGCACCCCATACAACAGTGTTCCAGGTCGCCGCGACCCCCTGGGACATTTCCAGTTAAATCCTTATTGAATTGGTTGCAGGCCTTTGCCTTCGGGCGCGGGAATACTCTGGCCGCTTTTCCTGCTCAGAGCTCCTCCGTCCAGAAAGGCGCGATTGCGTGTTTTTTTTTGGGGGGGGGGGGGGTTTGCCTGGGGCCTGTCCCTTCGTGTCAGGTCGCGGGCATGAGAGCATGGGGACCCCAGAGTGGCCTTTACTGAAAGGAGAGGCAGCCTTTCAGTCATCAGGCCACCCCACTGATGACCGAGGTCTGTATTAGAGCTTAACTTCTCAGCACCCTGCTTTGCAAAGGGGTACCAGAGCAGTGACAGCCCCAAATCCCCGCACAGATCTGGTCCTTGCATAGATTGCAGAGCCCCACATGGAGTGAGCCTCTATTGAGTGGTTTCTGCCCAGGAACCAAGGTAGTAGGTAATCTGGCCCTCAGGCTTTGCAGGGTGGCTTTGCTTCACCTCTGCAGGCAGCCCATGGAGAAGCAGTTTCTCTGGGAGGTTTGCCTGAGTGTGTGTCCTTGATGGAGGTCACCAAACTGGAGACAGTCCAGGGGACTCCTAGTCAGGAGCCACTTGCTTTTAGCCTTTCCCTGACTGCATTGGTCAGGAGGCCCTGGACCCATTTTGTAAGCCTGCTATCTAAGGATGGAATGTCTGCCATTGAGATGCATGCTTTTGTGAGTTTCCTTTGCCCCGCCCCTCCCCCACACCCTCTTTGGCTCACATCTCAGTTGTGAACCTTGGAAGCCATTTCCACCTCCTGTTGGTGGCTTCCTTCATTCAGATGATGTGTTTGTGCCCTTGTGCTGTCTTTGTCTCATAAGATTTAATAGATGTTCTCTTTAAACTATATTTAAAACGCGGTCTCCTTTTTACTCTACTGCATGTTCTTAACCATTTCTGCCCATCAAAAACTAGCTTGTGCTCTGATTTGGACTACAAAAGGAACTCCAATCTCAAATATAATTTACGGAGAACATTTATTAATTATTAAAAGAGACAAAGAGAATACAAAGACGCGGACCCATCACCGGATGGAGATCATAGTGCAGTTCAGGGAAACAGTCAAGTCGGGAATCGAATGAAATAAGATTGCAACAGAGGAAACGGTCACACGTTTCTGATTGGTGGAGCATCAGTACAGCATGTTATAAATGGGACTACAGAAGCAGGGGCAGGACTGTAACTGAGCCACCTTCATTGCCAGATAGAGCATTTTACAAGATTGTTCCAAGTCCTTCTGACCCAGGCAGTCAGTGAGACTGAGAAAATCAACCACTGCATCACCTGTCTAGTTTTGGACTATTGTCTATAGGGACACTACTTGCTGTGGTAAAGATGAAACATGTTCTATAAAATGTAAAACACAAAAGCCTAAGGAGCTGTTTCTCTGCTCTCTGTGGTTCTATGAGTCAGAATTCACACAACAGCTCTGACTTTATTGTTCTTCTTTTAAATGTATTTTCTTATTGTATATATGTAAAACCTTTAGAGTTTTGTGTATTTGCAAACCGGAGGCAAAAACAAGAGATATATCACTTCAACCATGGAGCTTGGTAAACAAGAGGAAAACTTTTTAGATTGAAAGAGGCTGAGACAATGGGCTCAAATATAAGAACAATTATGAGGATGGTTTAGGGCAAGCCAGTGTTTCTCCCTGTGGTGATATGGTCACTATGATTTGGAACTAACTTAGTGACACCTAACAACAACCTCTCTTGTACAGGGACTGTGTGTACAATAAGTACTGAAATGTTAGAGTGTTTCTTTTTAAAATAAGCAGTAAAGTAATAATCATTCCAGAATCTTGTTGAAAAAAATATAATCATGGTTTTAATATGTATACCTGCAATATGAATCAATAGTAAAGGGCAAAATTGAATAAATATAGATTTGTACAAGAAACCTTTTTATTAATGCATGAGAAACTTTAAAAGAAAATTTTATGACTACAGAGAATATGGGGTAAAATTATTTATAAAATACACTCTACAACAGAATATATTATACTAATATTTTAACAATAAAGGAACATATTTGATGATTACATAATATTGGTTTAGGTGAGTGAGTAGATCATACATCAGACCAGTTTATCTTTACATTTGTGGAAATGGGATGGATTGAGTTAGAGAGCGCCTATCCCTGACTTTGAGTTCATATTTCAACTTGATTAAGTGGGATTATTACCAGGGATACAAGAATGTGTCAATATTAGAAAAAATTAATGTAACCAACCACATAAATAGGACAAATAATAAGAACCATATCATATTAATAGATGCGTAAAAGGCATTTGACAATATCTACTACCTATTCCTGATAAAAACCCTCAATAACATAGAAATAGAAAGGAGAGAGCTCAACACATGAAATATATTAAAGGAAACATTCTGTGTAGGACAATTAGTTGACTGTAACTTGGTCGAAATAGACACTTATTCACATAGAAAGGTTTCATAAAAACCTATGTGAACATAAGAACCCACAGATTGGGGGGAAATAAATCTTTAGCAGTGCGGGGAGAGAGAGAGAGCAAGGGAGGAGAAGAAGACAACAGGATAACTGGCATTTTCAGGGATTCCCCATCTTGATGCTCACCTGATCACACACAGGGAGCAGAGCCTGAAGCACAGGGAGCAGAGCCTGAAATCAGTGTCTGAGTTTCAGAGGCGTCCAGGTGAAAAGCAGGAGAGATGTGGTCAGGTGGAGCAGATGGCAGCAGATGCTGTCAAGTGTGTGTCTCTGTGGCCCTAGCTGCTGGAGTGTCTCTTGGGGAAATTCCCACTTGGGAAGCATGCCTTCCACCCATCACTTTTCTTTCAGTTTGTCTTTGTGCCTGGACTTGTGTGGTGTTGGGATTCAAATGCAAACGCTTTTCAAATGCAAGCTGGGCCACCCAAAGTGCTCAGATTTCAGCAGGGCTTCCAGACTAAGAAGAAACTACTAAGAATGAATCCTTTGCCTTGCCAGGCCCTGAGCCTCACCTCCAGGAACCTCCCTCCACGACACCCTCATTACCTCCAGGCCCCGCCCCTTCCCACAGAGACCACCCCACCCCCTCCCCAGGTGATAGTTTCCTGCTGAACCCATTTCCTCTGAGTGAGAAGGATCCAAGAGTGCGGCCCAAGAGCTTCTGTGGGTGAGTTTCTGTGTTTCTGTGCTGATCCCTGGCGCGGAATCCCCTGCAGGCCTGGAGTCCCAGCTGTGTCCGGGTTCCCGTGGACGTTACACTTCCCGCACCCCATACAACAGTGTTCCAGGTCGCCGCGACCCCCTGGGACATTTCCAGTTAAATCCTTATTGAATTGGTTGCAGGCCTTTGCCTTCGGGCGCGGGAATACTCTGGCCGCTTTTCCTGCTCAGAGCTCCTCCGTCCAGAAAGGCGCGATTGCGTGTTTTTTTTTTTGGGGGGGGGGGGTTTGCCTGGGGCCTGTCCCTTCGTGTCAGGTCGCGGGCATGAGAGCATGGGGACCCCAGAGTGGCCTTTACTGAAAGGAGAGGCAGCCTTTCAGTCATCAGGCCACCCCACTGATGACCGAGGTCTGTATTAGAGCTTAACTTCTCAGCACCCTGCTTTGCAAAGGGGTACCAGAGCAGTGACAGCCCCAAATCCCCGCACAGATCTGGTCCTTGCATAGATTGCAGAGCCCCACATGGAGTGAGCCTCTATTGAGTGGTTTCTGCCCAGGAACCAAGGTAGTAGGTAATCTGGCCCTCAGGCTTTGCAGGGTGGCTTTGCTTCACCTCTGCAGGCAGCCCATGGAGAAGCAGTTTCTCTGGGAGGTTTGCCTGAGTGTGTGTCCTTGATGGAGGTCACCAAACTGGAGACAGTCCAGGGGACTCCTAGTCAGGAGCCACTTGCTTTTAGCCTTTCCCTGACTGCATTGGTCAGGAGGCCCTGGACCCATTTTGTAAGCCTGCTATCTAAGGATGGAATGTCTGCCATTGAGATGCATGCTTTTGTGAGTTTCCTTTGCCCCGCCCCTCCCCCACACCCTCTTTGGCTCACATCTCAGTTGTGAACCTTGGAAGCCATTTCCACCTCCTGTTGGTGGCTTCCTTCATTCAGATGATGTGTTTGTGCCCTTGTGCTGTCTTTGTCTCATAAGATTTAATAGATGTTCTCTTTAAACTATATTTAAAACGCGGTCTCCTTTTTACTCTACTGCATGTTCTTAACCATTTCTGCCCATCAAAAACTAGCTTGTGCTCTGATTTGGACTACAAAAGGAACTCCAATCTCAAATATAATTTACGGAGAACATTTATTAATTATTAAAAGAGACAAAGAGAATACAAAGACGCGGACCCATCACCGGATGGAGATCATAGTGCAGTTCAGGGAAACAGTCAAGTCGGGAATCGAATGAAATAAGATTGCAACAGAGGAAACGGTCACACGTTTCTGATTGGTGGAGCATCAGTACAGCATGTTATAAATGGGACTACAGAAGCAGGGGCAGGACTGTAACTGAGCCACCTTCATTGCCAGATAGAGCATTTTACAAGATTGTTCCAAGTCCTTCTGACCCAGGCAGTCAGTGAGACTGAGAAAATCAACCACTGCATCACCTGTCTAGTTTTGGACTATTGTCTATAGGGACACTACGTGCTGTGGTAAAGATGAAACATGTTCTATAAAATGTAAAACACAAAAGCCTAAGGAGCTGTTTCTCTGCTCTCTGTGGTTCTATGAGTCAGAATTCACACAACAGCTCTGACTTTATTGTTCTTCTTTTAAATGTATTTTCTTATTGTATATATGTAAAACCTTTAGAGTTTTGTGTATTTGCAAACCGGAGGCAAAAACAAGAGATATATCACTTCAACCATGGAGCTTGGTAAACAAGAGGAAAACTTTTTAGATTGAAAGAGGCTGAGACAATGGGCTCAAATATAAGAACAATTATGAGGATGGTTTAGGGCAAGCCAGTGTTTCTCCCTGTGGTGATATGGTCACTATGATTTGGAACTAACTTAGTGACACCTAACAACAACCTCTCTTGTACAGGGACTGTGTGTACAATAAGTACTGAAATGTTAGAGTGTTTCTTTTTAAAATAAGCAGTAAAGTAATAATCATTCCAGAATCTTGTTGAAAAAAATATAATCATGGTTTTAATATGTATACCTGCAATATGAATCAATAGTAAAGGGCAAAATTGAATAAATATAGATTTGTACAAGAAACCTTTTTATTAATGCATGAGAAACTTTAAAAGAAAATTTTATGACTACAGAGAATATGGGGTAAAATTATTTATAAAATACACTCTACAACAGAATATATTATACTAATATTTTAACAATAAAGGAACATTTGATGATTACATAATATTGGTTTAGGTGAGTGAGTAGATCATACATCAGACCAGTTTATCTTTACATTTGTGGAAATGGGATGGATTGAGTTAGAGAGCGCCTATCCCTGGCTTTGAGTTCATATTTCAACTTGATTAAGTGGGATTATTACCAGGGATACAAGAATGTTTCAATATTAGAAAAAATTAATGTAACCAACCACATAAATAGGACAAATAATAAGAACCATATCATATTAATAGATGCGTAAAAGGCATTTGACAATATCTACTACCTATTCCTGATAAAAACCCTCAATAACATAGAAATAGAAAGGAGAGAGCTCAACACATGAAATATATTAAAGGAAACATTCTGTGTAGGACAATTAGTTGACTGTAACTTGGTCGAAATAGACACTTATTCACATAGAAAGGTTTCATAAAAACCTATGTGAACATAAGAACCCACAGATTGGGGGGAAATAAATCTTTAGCAGTGCGGGGAGAGAGAGAGAGCAAGGGAGGAGAAGAAGACAACAGGATAACTGGCATTTTCAGGGATTCCCCATCTTGATGCTCACCTGATCACACACAGGGAGCAGAGCCTGAAGCACAGGGAGCAGAGCCTGAAATCAGTGTCTGAGTTTCAGAGGCGTCCAGGTGAAAAGCAGGAGAGATGTGGTCAGGTGGAGCAGATGGCAGCAGATGCTGTCAAGTGTGTGTCTCTGTGGCCCTAGCTGCTGGAGTGTCTCTTGGGGAAATTCCCACTTGGGAAGCATGCCTTCCACCCATCACTTTTCTTTCAGTTTGTCTTTGTGCCTGGACTTGTGTGGTGTTGGGATTCAAATGCAAACGCTTTTCAAATGCAAGCTGGGCCACCCAAAGTGCTCAGATTTCAGCAGGGCTTCCAGACTAAGAAGAAACTACTAAGAATGAATCCTTTGCCTTGCCAGGCCCTGAGCCTCACCTCCAGGAACCTCCCTCCACGACACCCTCATTACCTCCAGGCCCCGCCCCTTCCCACAGAGACCACCCCACCCCCTCCCCAGGTGATAGTTTCCTGCTGAACCCATTTCCTCTGAGTGAGAAGGATCCAAGAGTGCGGCCCAAGAGCTTCTGTGGGTGAGTTTCTGTGTTTCTGTGCTGATCCCTGGCGCGGAATCCCCTGCAGGCCTGGAGTCCCAGCTGTGTCCGGGTTCCCGTGGACGTTACACTTCCCGCACCCCATACAACAGTGTTCCAGGTCGCCGCGACCCCCTGGGACATTTCCAGTTAAATCCTTATTGAATTGGTTGCAGGCCTTTGCCTTCGGGCGCGGGAATACTCTGGCCGCTTTTCCTGCTCAGAGCTCCTCCGTCCAGAAAGGCGCGATTGCGTGTTTTTTTTTTGGGGGGGGGGGGTTTGCCTGGGGCCTGTCCCTTCGTGTCAGGTCGCGGGCATGAGAGCATGGGGACCCCAGAGTGGCCTTTACTGAAAGGAGAGGCAGCCTTTCAGTCATCAGGCCACCCCACTGATGACCGAGGTCTGTATTAGAGCTTAACTTCTCAGCACCCTGCTTTGCAAAGGGGTACCAGAGCAGTGACAGCCCCAAATCCCCGCACAGATCTGGTCCTTGCATAGATTGCAGAGCCCCACATGGAGTGAGCCTCTATTGAGTGGTTTCTGCCCAGGAACCAAGGTAGTAGGTAATCTGGCCCTCAGGCTTTGCAGGGTGGCTTTGCTTCACCTCTGCAGGCAGCCCATGGAGAAGCAGTTTCTCTGGGAGGTTTGCCTGAGTGTGTGTCCTTGATGGAGGTCACCAAACTGGAGACAGTCCAGGGGACTCCTAGTCAGGAGCCACTTGCTTTTAGCCTTTCCCTGACTGCATTGGTCAGGAGGCCCTGGACCCATTTTGTAAGCCTGCTATCTAAGGATGGAATGTCTGCCATTGAGATGCATGCTTTTGTGAGTTTCCTTTGCCCCGCCCCTCCCCCACACCCTCTTTGGCTCACATCTCAGTTGTGAACCTTGGAAGCCATTTCCACCTCCTGTTGGTGGCTTCCTTCATTCAGATGATGTGTTTGTGCCCTTGTGCTGTCTTTGTCTCATAAGATTTAATAGATGTTCTCTTTAAACTATATTTAAAACGCGGTCTCCTTTTTACTCTACTGCATGTTCTTAACCATTTCTGCCCATCAAAAACTAGCTTGTGCTCTGATTTGGACTACAAAAGGAACTCCAATCTCAAATATAATTTACGGAGAACATTTATTAATTATTAAAAGAGACAAAGAGAATACAAAGACGCGGACCCATCACCGGATGGAGATCATAGTGCAGTTCAGGGAAACAGTCAAGTCGGGAATCGAATGAAATAAGATTGCAACAGAGGAAACGGTCACACGTTTCTGATTGGTGGAGCATCAGTACAGCATGTTATAAATGGGACTACAGAAGCAGGGGCAGGACTGTAACTGAGCCACCTTCATTGCCAGATAGAGCATTTTACAAGATTGTTCCAAGTCCTTCTGACCCAGGCAGTCAGTGAGACTGAGAAAATCAACCACTGCATCACCTGTCTAGTTTTGGACTATTGTCTATAGGGACACTACGTGCTGTGGTAAAGATGAAACATGTTCTATAAAATGTAAAACACAAAAGCCTAAGGAGCTGTTTCTCTGCTCTCTGTGGTTCTATGAGTCAGAATTCACACAACAGCTCTGACTTTATTGTTCTTCTTTTAAATGTATTTTCTTATTCTATATATGTAAAACCTTTAGAGTTTTGTGTATTTGCAAACCGGAGGCAAAAACAAGAGATATATCACTTCAACCATGGAGCTTGGTAAACAAGAGGAAAACTTTTTAGATTGAAAGAGGCTGAGACAATGGGCTCAAATATAAGAACAATTATGAGGATGGTTTAGGGCAAGCCAGTGTTTCTCCCTGTGGTGATATGGTCACTATGATTTGGAACTAACTTAGTGACACCTAACAACAACCTCTCTTGTACAGGGACTGTGTGTACAATAAGTACTGAAATGTTAGAGTGTTTCTTTTTAAAATAAGCAGTAAAGTAATAATCATTCCAGAATCTTGTTGAAAAAAATATAATCATGGTTTTAATATGTATACCTGCAATATGAATCAATAGTAAAGGGCAAAATTGAATAAATATAGATTTGTACAAGAAACCTTTTTATTAATGCATGAGAAACTTTAAAAGAAAATTTTATGACTACAGAGAATATGGGGTAAAATTATTTATAAAATACACTCTACAACAGAATATATTATACTAATATTTTAACAATAAAGGAACATATTTGATGATTACATAATATTGGTTTAGGTGAGTGAGTAGATCATACATCAGACCAGTTTATCTTTACATTTGTGGAAATGGGATGGATTGAGTTAGAGAGCGCCTATCCCTGACTTTGAGTTCATATTTCAACTTGATTAAGTGGGATTATTACCAGGGATACAAGAATGTTTCAATATTAGAAAAAATTAATGTAACCAACCACATAAATAGGACAAATAATAAGAACCATATCATATTAATAGATGCGTAAAAGGCATTTGACAATATCTACTACCTATTCCTGATAAAAACCCTCAATAACATAGAAATAGAAAGGAGAGAGCTCAACACATGAAATATATTAAAGGAAACATTCTGTGTAGGACAATTAGTTGACTGTAACTTGGTCGAAATAGACACTTATTCACATAGAAAGGTTTCATAAAAACCTATGTGAACATAAGAACCCACAGATTGGGGGGAAATAAATCTTTAGCAGTGCGGGGAGAGAGAGAGAGCAAGGGAGGAGAAGAAGACAACAGGATAACTGGCATTTTCAGGGATTCCCCATCTTGATGCTCACCTGATCACACACAGGGAGCAGAGCCTGAAGCACAGGGAGCAGAGCCTGAAATCAGTGTCTGAGTTTCAGAGGCGTCCAGGTGAAAAGCAGGAGAGATGTGGTCAGGTGGAGCAGATGGCAGCAGATGCTGTCAAGTGTGTGTCTCTGTGGCCCTAGCTGCTGGAGTGTCTCTTGGGGAAATTCCCACTTGGGAAGCATGCCTTCCACCCATCACTTTTCTTTCAGTTTGTCTTTGTGCCTGGACTTGTGTGGTGTTGGGATTCAAATGCAAACGCTTTTCAAATGCAAGCTGGGCCACCCAAAGTGCTCAGATTTCAGCAGGGCTTCCAGACTAAGAAGAAACTACTAAGAATGAATCCTTTGCCTTGCCAGGCCCTGAGCCTCACCTCCAGGAACCTCCCTCCACGACACCCTCATTACCTCCAGGCCCCGCCCCTTCCCACAGAGACCACCCCACCCCCTCCCCAGGTGATAGTTTCCTGCTGAACCCATTTCCTCTGAGTGAGAAGGATCCAAGAGTGCGGCCCAAGAGCTTCTGTGGGTGAGTTTCTGTGTTTCTGTGCTGATCCCTGGCGCGGAATCCCCTGCAGGCCTGGAGTCCCAGCTGTGTCCGGGTTCCCGTGGACGTTACACTTCCCGCACCCCATACAACAGTGTTCCAGGTCGCCGCGACCCCCTGGGACATTTCCAGTTAAATCCTTATTGAATTGGTTGCAGGCCTTTGCCTTCGGGCGCGGGAATACTCTGGCCGCTTTTCCTGCTCAGAGCTCCTCCGTCCAGAAAGGCGCGATTGCGTGTTTTTTTTTTGGGGGGGGGGGGGTTTGCCTGGGGCCTGTCCCTTCGTGTCAGGTCGCGGGCATGAGAGCATGGGGACCCCAGAGTGGCCTTTACTGAAAGGAGAGGCAGCCTTTCAGTCATCAGGCCACCCCACTGATGACCGAGGTCTGTATTAGAGCTTAACTTCTCAGCACCCTGCTTTGCAAAGGGGTACCAGAGCAGTGACAGCCCCAAATCCCCGCACAGATCTGGTCCTTGCATAGATTGCAGAGCCCCACATGGAGTGAGCCTCTATTGAGTGGTTTCTGCCCAGGAACCAAGGTAGTAGGTAATCTGGCCCTCAGGCTTTGCAGGGTGGCTTTGCTTCACCTCTGCAGGCAGCCCATGGAGAAGCAGTTTCTCTGGGAGGTTTGCCTGAGTGTGTGTCCTTGATGGAGGTCACCAAACTGGAGACAGTCCAGGGGACTCCTAGTCAGGAGCCACTTGCTTTTAGCCTTTCCCTGACTGCATTGGTCAGGAGGCCCTGGACCCATTTTGTAAGCCTGCTATCTAAGGATGGAATGTCTGCCATTGAGATGCATGCTTTTGTGAGTTTCCTTTGCCCCGCCCCTCCCCCACACCCTCTTTGGCTCACATCTCAGTTGTGAACCTTGGAAGCCATTTCCACCTCCTGTTGGTGGCTTCCTTCATTCAGATGATGTGTTTGTGCCCTTGTGCTGTCTTTGTCTCATAAGATTTAATAGATGTTCTCTTTAAACTATATTTAAAACGCGGTCTCCTTTTTACTCTACTGCATGTTCTTAACCATTTCTGCCCATCAAAAACTAGCTTGTGCTCTGATTTGGACTACAAAAGGAACTCCAATCTCAAATATAATTTACGGAGAACATTTATTAATTATTAAAAGAGACAAAGAGAATACAAAGACGCGGACCCATCACCGGATGGAGATCATAGTGCAGTTCAGGGAAACAGTCAAGTCGGGAATCGAATGAAATAAGATTGCAACAGAGGAAACGGTCACACGTTTCTGATTGGTGGAGCATCAGTACAGCATGTTATAAATGGGACTACAGAAGCAGGGGCAGGACTGTAACTGAGCCACCTTCATTGCCAGATAGAGCATTTTACAAGATTGTTCCAAGTCCTTCTGACCCAGGCAGTCAGTGAGACTGAGAAAATCAACCACTGCATCACCTGTCTAGTTTTGGACTATTGTCTATAGGGACACTACGTGCTGTGGTAAAGATGAAACATGTTCTATAAAATGTAAAACACAAAAGCCTAAGGAGCTGTTTCTCTGCTCTCTGTGGTTCTATGAGTCAGAATTCACACAACAGCTCTGACTTTATTGTTCTTCTTTTAAATGTATTTTCTTATTGTATATATGTAAAACCTTTAGAGTTTTGTGTATTTGCAAACCGGAGGCAAAAACAAGAGATATATCACTTCAACCATGGAGCTTGGTAAACAAGAGGAAAACTTTTTAGATTGAAAGAGGCTGAGACAATGGGCTCAAATATAAACAATTATGAGGATGGTTTAGGGCAAGCCAGTGTTTCTCCCTGTGGTGATATGGTCACTATGATTTGGAACTAACTTAGTGACACCTAACAACAACCTCTCTTGTACAGGGACTGTGTGTACAATAAGTACTGAAATGTTAGAGTGTTTCTTTTTAAAATAAGCAGTAAAGTAATAATCATTCCAGAATCTTGTTGAAAAAAATATAATCATGGTTTTAATATGTATACCTGCAATATGAATCAATAGTAAAGGGCAAAATTGAATAAATATAGATTTGTACAAGAAACCTTTTTATTAATGCATGAGAAACTTTAAAAGAAAATTTTATGACTACAGAGAATATGGGGTAAAATTATTTATAAAATACACTCTACAACAGAATATATTATACTAATATTTTAACAATAAAGGAACATATTTGATGATTACATAATATTGGTTTAGGTGAGTGAGTAGATCATACATCAGACCAGTTTATCTTTACATTTGTGGAAATGGGATGGATTGAGTTAGAGAGCGCCTATCCCTGACTTTGAGTTCATATTTCAACTTGATTAAGTGGGATTATTACCAGGGATACAAGAATGTTTCAATATTAGAAAAAATTAATGTAACCAACCACATAAATAGGACAAATAATAAGAACCATATCATATTAATAGATGCGTAAAAGGCATTTGACAATATCTACTACCTATTCCTGATAAAAACCCTCAATAACATAGAAATAGAAAGGAGAGAGCTCAACACATGAAATATATTAAAGGAAACATTCTGTGTAGGACAATTAGTTGACTGTAACTTGGTCGAAATAGACACTTATTCACATAGAAAGGTTTCATAAAAACCTATGTGAACATAAGAACCCACAGATTGGGGGGAAATAAATCTTTAGCAGTGCGGGGAGAGAGAGAGAGCAAGGGAGGAGAAGAAGACAACAGGATAACTGGCATTTTCAGGGATTCCCCATCTTGATGCTCACCTGATCACACACAGGGAGCAGAGCCTGAAGCACAGGGAGCAGAGCCTGAAATCAGTGTCTGAGTTTCAGAGGCGTCCAGGTGAAAAGCAGGAGAGATGTGGTCAGGTGGAGCAGATGGCAGCAGATGCTGTCAAGTGTGTGTCTCTGTGGCCCTAGCTGCTGGAGTGTCTCTTGGGGAAATTCCCACTTGGGAAGCATGCCTTCCACCCATCACTTTTCTTTCAGTTTGTCTTTGTGCCTGGACTTGTGTGGTGTTGGGATTCAAATGCAAACGCTTTTCAAATGCAAGCTGGGCCACCCAAAGTGCTCAGATTTCAGCAGGGCTTCCAGACTAAGAAGAAACTACTAAGAATGAATCCTTTGCCTTGCCAGGCCCTGAGCCTCACCTCCAGGAACCTCCCTCCACGACACCCTCATTACCTCCAGGCCCCGCCCCTTCCCACAGAGACCACCCCACCCCCTCCCCAGGTGATAGTTTCCTGCTGAACCCATTTCCTCTGAGTGAGAAGGATCCAAGAGTGCGGCCCAAGAGCTTCTGTGGGTGAGTTTCTGTGTTTCTGTGCTGATCCCTGGCGCGGAATCCCCTGCAGGCCTGGAGTCCCAGCTGTGTCCGGGTTCCCGTGGACGTTACACTTCCCGCACCCCATACAACAGTGTTCCAGGTCGCCGCGACCCCCTGGGACATTTCCAGTTAAATCCTTATTGAATTGGTTGCAGGCCTTTGCCTTCGGGCGCGGGAATACTCTGGCCGCTTTTCCTGCTCAGAGCTCCTCCGTCCAGAAAGGCGCGATTGCGTGTTTTTTTTTTGGGGGGGGGGGGGTTTGCCTGGGGCCTGTCCCTTCGTGTCAGGTCGCGGGCATGAGAGCATGGGGACCCCAGAGTGGCCTTTACTGAAAGGAGAGGCAGCCTTTCAGTCATCAGGCCACCCCACTGATGACCGAGGTCTGTATTAGAGCTTAACTTCTCAGCACCCTGCTTTGCAAAGGGGTACCAGAGCAGTGACAGCCCCAAATCCCCGCACAGATCTGGTCCTTGCATAGATTGCAGAGCCCCACATGGAGTGAGCCTCTATTGAGTGGTTTCTGCCCAGGAACCAAGGTAGTAGGTAATCTGGCCCTCAGGCTTTGCAGGGTGGCTTTGCTTCACCTCTGCAGGCAGCCCATGGAGAAGCAGTTTCTCTGGGAGGTTTGCCTGAGTGTGTGTCCTTGATGGAGGTCACCAAACTGGAGACAGTCCAGGGGACTCCTAGTCAGGAGCCACTTGCTTTTAGCCTTTCCCTGACTGCATTGGTCAGGAGGCCCTGGACCCATTTTGTAAGCCTGCTATCTAAGGATGGAATGTCTGCCATTGAGATGCATGCTTTTGTGAGTTTCCTTTGCCCCGCCCCTCCCCCACACCCTCTTTTTCTCACATCTCAGTTGTGAACCTTGGAAGCCATTTCCACCTCCTGTTGGTGGCTTCCTTCATTCAGATGATGTGTTTGTGCCCTTGTGCTGTCTTTGTCTCATAAGATTTAATAGATGTTCTCTTTAAACTATATTTAAAACGCGGTCTCCTTTTTACTCTACTGCATGTTCTTAACCATTTCTGCCCATCAAAAACTAGCTTGTGCTCTGATTTGGACTACAAAAGGAACTCCAATCTCAAATATAATTTACGGAGAACATTTATTAATTATTAAAAGAGACAAAGAGAATACAAAGACGCGGACCCATCACCGGATGGAGATCATAGTGCAGTTCAGGGAAACAGTCAAGTCGGGAATCGAATGAAATAAGATTGCAACAGAGGAAACGGTCACACGTTTCTGATTGGTGGAGCATCAGTACAGCATGTTATAAATGGGACTACAGAAGCAGGGGCAGGACTGTAACTGAGCCACCTTCATTGCCAGATAGAGCATTTTACAAGATTGTTCCAAGTCCTTCTGACCCAGGCAGTCAGTGAGACTGAGAAAATCAACCACTGCATCACCTGTCTAGTTTTGGACTATTGTCTATAGGGACACTACGTGCTGTGGTAAAGATGAAACATGTTCTATAAAATGTAAAACACAAAAGCCTAAGGAGCTGTTTCTCTGCTCTCTGTGGTTCTATGAGTCAGAATTCACACAACAGCTCTGACTTTATTGTTCTTCTTTTAAATGTATTTTCTTATTCTATATATGTAAAACCTTTAGAGTTTTGTGTATTTGCAAACCGGAGGCAAAAACAAGAGATATATCACTTCAACCATGGAGCTTGGTAAACAAGAGGAAAACTTTTTAGATTGAAAGAGGCTGAGACAATGGGCTCAAATATAAGAACAATTATGAGGATGGTTTAGGGCAAGCCAGTGTTTCTCCCTGTGGTGATATGGTCACTATGATTTGGAACTAACTTAGTGACACCTAACAACAACCTCTCTTGTACAGGGACTGTGTGTACAATAAGTACTGAAATGTTAGAGTGTTTCTTTTTAAAATAAGCAGTAAAGTAATAATCATTCCAGAATCTTGTTGAAAAAAATATAATCATGGTTTTAATATGTATACCTGCAATATGAATCAATAGTAAAGGGCAAAATTGAATAAATATAGATTTGTACAAGAAACCTTTTTATTAATGCATGAGAAACTTTAAAAGAAAATTTTATGACTACAGAGAATATGGGGTAAAATTATTTATAAAATACACTCTACAACAGAATATATTATACTAATATTTTAACAATAAAGGAACATATTTGATGATTACATAATATTGGTTTAGGTGAGTGAGTAGATCATACATCAGACCAGTTTATCTTTACATTTGTGGAAATGGGATGGATTGAGTTAGAGAGCGCCTATCCCTGACTTTGAGTTCATATTTCAACTTGATTAAGTGGGATTATTACCAGGGATACAAGAATGTTTCAATATTAGAAAAAATTAATGTAACCAACCACATAAATAGGACAAATAATAAGAACCATATCATATTAATAGATGCGTAAAAGGCATTTGACAATATCTACTACCTATTCCTGATAAAAACCCTCAATAACATAGAAATAGAAAGGAGAGAGCTCAACACATGAAATATATTAAAGGAAACATTCTGTGTAGGACAATTAGTTGACTGTAACTTGGTCGAAATAGACACTTATTCACATAGAAAGGTTTCATAAAAACCTATGTGAACATAAGAACCCACAGATTGGGGGGAAATAAATCTTTAGCAGTGCGGGGAGAGAGAGAGAGCAAGGGAGGAGAAGAAGACAACAGGATAACTGGCATTTTCAGGGATTCCCCATCTTGATGCTCACCTGATCACACACAGGGAGCAGAGCCTGAAGCACAGGGAGCAGAGCCTGAAATCAGTGTCTGAGTTTCAGAGGCGTCCAGGTGAAAAGCAGGAGAGATGTGGTCAGGTGGAGCAGATGGCAGCAGATGCTGTCAAGTGTGTGTCTCTGTGGCCCTAGCTGCTGGAGTGTCTCTTGGGGAAATTCCCACTTGGGAAGCATGCCTTCCACCCATCACTTTTCTTTCAGTTTGTCTTTGTGCCTGGACTTGTGTGGTGTTGGGATTCAAATGCAAACGCTTTTCAAATGCAAGCTGGGCCACCCAAAGTGCTCAGATTTCAGCAGGGCTTCCAGACTAAGAAGAAACTACTAAGAATGAATCCTTTGCCTTGCCAGGCCCTGAGCCTCACCTCCAGGAACCTCCCTCCACGACACCCTCATTACCTCCAGGCCCCGCCCCTTCCCACAGAGACCACCCCACCCCCTCCCCAGGTGATAGTTTCCTGCTGAACCCATTTCCTCTGAGTGAGAAGGATCCAAGAGTGCGGCCCAAGAGCTTCTGTGGGTGAGTTTCTGTGTTTCTGTGCTGATCCCTGGCGCGGAATCCCCTGCAGGCCTGGAGTCCCAGCTGTGTCCGGGTTCCCGTGGACGTTACACTTCCCGCACCCCATACAACAGTGTTCCAGGTCGCCGCGACCCCCTGGGACATTTCCAGTTAAATCCTTATTGAATTGGTTGCAGGCCTTTGCCTTCGGGCGCGGGAATACTCTGGCCGCTTTTCCTGCTCAGAGCTCCTCCGTCCAGAAAGGCGCGATTGCGTGTTTTTTTTTTGGGGGGGGGGGGGTTTGCCTGGGGCCTGTCCCTTCGTGTCAGGTCGCGGGCATGAGAGCATGGGGACCCCAGAGTGGCCTTTACTGAAAGGAGAGGCAGCCTTTCAGTCATCAGGCCACCCCACTGATGACCGAGGTCTGTATTAGAGCTTAACTTCTCAGCACCCTGCTTTGCAAAGGGGTACCAGAGCAGTGACAGCCCCAAATCCCCGCACAGATCTGGTCCTTGCATAGATTGCAGAGCCCCACATGGAGTGAGCCTCTATTGAGTGGTTTCTGCCCAGGAACCAAGGTAGTAGGTAATCTGGCCCTCAGGCTTTGCAGGGTGGCTTTGCTTCACCTCTGCAGGCAGCCCATGGAGAAGCAGTTTCTCTGGGAGGTTTGCCTGAGTGTGTGTCCTTGATGGAGGTCACCAAACTGGAGACAGTCCAGGGGACTCCTAGTCAGGAGCCACTTGCTTTTAGCCTTTCCCTGACTGCATTGGTCAGGAGGCCCTGGACCCATTTTGTAAGCCTGCTATCTAAGGATGGAATGTCTGCCATTGAGATGCATGCTTTTGTGAGTTTCCTTTGCCCCGCCCCTCCCCGACACCCTCTTTGGCTCACATCTCAGTTGTGAACCTTGGAAGCCATTTCCACCTCCTGTTGGTGGCTTCCTTCATTCAGATGATGTGTTTGTGCCCTTGTGCTGTCTTTGTCTCATAAGATTTAATAGATGTTCTCTTTAAACTATATTTAAAACGCGGTCTCCTTTTTACTCTACTGCATGTTCTTAACCATTTCTGCCCATCAAAAACTAGCTTGTGCTCTGATTTGGACTACAAAAGGAACTCCAATCTCAAATATAATTTACGGAGAACATTTATTAATTATTAAAAGAGACAAAGAGAATACAAAGACGCGGACCCATCACCGGATGGAGATCATAGTGCAGTTCAGGGAAACAGTCAAGTCGGGAATCGAATGAAATAAGATTGCAACAGAGGAAACGGTCACACGTTTCTGATTGGTGGAGCATCAGTACAGCATGTTATAAATGGGACTACAGAAGCAGGGGCAGGACTGTAACTGAGCCACCTTCATTGCCAGATAGAGCATTTTACAAGATTGTTCCAAGTCCTTCTGACCCAGGCAGTCAGTGAGACTGAGAAAATCAACCACTGCATCACCTGTCTAGTTTTGGACTATTGTCTATAGGGACACTACGTGCTGTGGTAAAGATGAAACATGTTCTATAAAATGTAAAACACAAAAGCCTAAGGAGCTGTTTCTCTGCTCTCTGTGGTTCTATGAGTCAGAATTCACACAACAGCTCTGACTTTATTGTTCTTCTTTTAAATGTATTTTCTTATTCTATATATGTAAAACCTTTAGAGTTTTGTGTATTTGCAAACCGGAGGCAAAAACAAGAGATATATCACTTCAACCATGGAGCTTGGTAAACAAGAGGAAAACTTTTTAGATTGAAAGAGGCTGAGACAATGGGCTCAAATATAAGAACAATTATGAGGATGGTTTAGGGCAAGCCAGTGTTTCTCCCTGTGGTGATATGGTCACTATGATTTGGAACTAACTTAGTGACACCTAACAACAACCTCTCTTGTACAGGGACTGTGTGTACAATAAGTACTGAAATGTTAGAGTGTTTCTTTTTAAAATAAGCAGTAAAGTAATAATCATTCCAGAATCTTGTTGAAAAAAATATAATCATGGTTTTAATATGTATACCTGCAATATGAATCAATAGTAAAGGGCAAAATTGAATAAATATAGATTTGTACAAGAAACCTTTTTATTAATGCATGAGAAACTTTAAAAGAAAATTTTATGACTACAGAGAATATGGGGTAAAATTATTTATAAAATACACTCTACAACAGAATATATTATACTAATATTTTAACAATAAAGGAACATATTTGATGATTACATAATATTGGTTTAGGTGAGTGAGTAGATCATACATCAGACCAGTTTATCTTTACATTTGTGGAAATGGGATGGATTGAGTTAGAGAGCGCCTATCCCTGACTTTGAGTTCATATTTCAACTTGATTAAGTGGGATTATTACCAGGGATACAAGAATGTTTCAATATTAGAAAAAATTAATGTAACCAACCACATAAATAGGACAAATAATAAGAACCATATCATATTAATAGATGCGTAAAAGGCATTTGACAATATCTACTACCTATTCCTGATAAAAACCCTCAATAACATAGAAATAGAAAGGAGAGAGCTCAACACATGAAATATATTAAAGGAAACATTCTGTGTAGGACAATTAGTTGACTGTAACTTGGTCGAAATAGACACTTATTCACATAGAAAGGTTTCATAAAAACCTATGTGAACATAAGAACCCACAGATTGGGGGGAAATAAATCTTTAGCAGTGCGGGGAGAGAGAGAGAGCAAGGGAGGAGAAGAAGACAACAGGATAACTGGCATTTTCAGGGATTCCCCATCTTGATGCTCACCTGATCACACACAGGGAGCAGAGCCTGAAGCACAGGGAGCAGAGCCTGAAATCAGTGTCTGAGTTTCAGAGGCGTCCAGGTGAAAAGCAGGAGAGATGTGGTCAGGTGGAGCAGATGGCAGCAGATGCTGTCAAGTGTGTGTCTCTGTGGCCCTAGCTGCTGGAGTGTCTCTTGGGGAAATTCCCACTTGGGAAGCATGCCTTCCACCCATCACTTTTCTTTCAGTTTGTCTTTGTGCCTGGACTTGTGTGGTGTTGGGATTCAAATGCAAACGCTTTTCAAATGCAAGCTGGGCCACCCAAAGTGCTCAGATTTCAGCAGGGCTTCCAGACTAAGAAGAAACTACTAAGAATGAATCCTTTGCCTTGCCAGGCCCTGAGCCTCACCTCCAGGAACCTCCCTCCACGACACCCTCATTACCTCCAGGCCCCGCCCCTTCCCACAGAGACCACCCCACCCCCTCCCCAGGTGATAGTTTCCTGCTGAACCCATTTCCTCTGAGTGAGAAGGATCCAAGAGTGCGGCCCAAGAGCTTCTGTGGGTGAGTTTCTGTGTTTCTGTGCTGATCCCTGGCGCGGAATCCCCTGCAGGCCTGGAGTCCCAGCTGTGTCCGGGTTCCCGTGGACGTTACACTTCCCGCACCCCATACAACAGTGTTCCAGGTCGCCGCGACCCCCTGGGACATTTCCAGTTAAATCCTTATTGAATTGGTTGCAGGCCTTTGCCTTCGGGCGCGGGAATACTCTGGCCGCTTTTCCTGCTCAGAGCTCCTCCGTCCAGAAAGGCGCGATTGCGTGTTTTTTTTTTTTTTTGGGGGGGGGGGGTTTGCCTGGGGCCTGTCCCTTCGTGTCAGGTCGCGGGCATGAGAGCATGGGGACCCCAGAGTGGCCTTTACTGAAAGGAGAGGCAGCCTTTCAGTCATCAGGCCACCCCACTGATGACCGAGGTCTGTATTAGAGCTTAACTTCTCAGCACCCTGCTTTGCAAAGGGGTACCAGAGCAGTGACAGCCCCAAATCCCCGCACAGATCTGGTCCTTGCATAGATTGCAGAGCCCCACATGGAGTGAGCCTCTATTGAGTGGTTTCTGCCCAGGAACCAAGGTAGTAGGTAATCTGGCCCTCAGGCTTTGCAGGGTGGCTTTGCTTCACCTCTGCAGGCAGCCCATGGAGAAGCAGTTTCTCTGGGAGGTTTGCCTGAGTGTGTGTCCTTGATGGAGGTCACCAAACTGGAGACAGTCCAGGGGACTCCTAGTCAGGAGCCACTTGCTTTTAGCCTTTCCCTGACTGCATTGGTCAGGAGGCCCTGGACCCATTTTGTAAGCCTGCTATCTAAGGATGGAATGTCTGCCATTGAGATGCATGCTTTTGTGAGTTTCCTTTGCCCCGCCCCTCCCCCACACCCTCTTTTTCTCACATCTCAGTTGTGAACCTTGGAAGCCATTTCCACCTCCTGTTGGTGGCTTCCTTCATTCAGATGATGTGTTTGTGCCCTTGTGCTGTCTTTGTCTCATAAGATTTAATAGATGTTCTCTTTAAACTATATTTAAAACGCGGTCTCCTTTTTACTCTACTGCATGTTCTTAACCATTTCTGCCCATCAAAAACTAGCTTGTGCTCTGATTTGGACTACAAAAGGAACTCCAATCTCAAATATAATTTACGGAGAACATTTATTAATTATTAAAAGAGACAAAGAGAATACAAAGACGCGGACCCATCACCGGATGGAGATCATAGTGCAGTTCAGGGAAACAGTCAAGTCGGGAATCGAATGAAATAAGATTGCAACAGAGGAAACGGTCACACGTTTCTGATTGGTGGAGCATCAGTACAGCATGTTATAAATGGGACTACAGAAGCAGGGGCAGGACTGTAACTGAGCCACCTTCATTGCCAGATAGAGCATTTTACAAGATTGTTCCAAGTCCTTCTGACCCAGGCAGTCAGTGAGACTGAGAAAATCAACCACTGCATCACCTGTCTAGTTTTGGACTATTGTCTATAGGGACACTACGTGCTGTGGTAAAGATGAAACATGTTCTATAAAATGTAAAACACAAAAGCCTAAGGAGCTGTTTCTCTGCTCTCTGTGGTTCTATGAGTCAGAATTCACACAACAGCTCTGACTTTATTGTTCTTCTTTTAAATGTATTTTCTTATTCTATATATGTAAAACCTTTAGAGTTTTGTGTATTTGCAAACCGGAGGCAAAAACAAGAGATATATCACTTCAACCATGGAGCTTGGTAAACAAGAGGAAAACTTTTTAGATTGAAAGAGGCTGAGACAATGGGCTCAAATATAAGAACAATTATGAGGATGGTTTAGGGCAAGCCAGTGTTTCTCCCTGTGGTGATATGGTCACTATGATTTGGAACTAACTTAGTGACACCTAACAACAACCTCTCTTGTACAGGGACTGTGTGTACAATAAGTACTGAAATGTTAGAGTGTTTCTTTTTAAAATAAGCAGTAAAGTAATAATCATTCCAGAATCTTGTTGAAAAAAATATAATCATGGTTTTAATATGTATACCTGCAATATGAATCAATAGTAAAGGGCAAAATTGAATAAATATAGATTTGTACAAGAAACCTTTTTATTAATGCATGAGAAACTTTAAAAGAAAATTTTATGACTACAGAGAATATGGGGTAAAATTATTTATAAAATACACTCTACAACAGAATATATTATACTAATATTTTAACAATAAAGGAACATATTTGATGATTACATAATATTGGTTTAGGTGAGTGAGTAGATCATACATCAGACCAGTTTATCTTTACATTTGTGGAAATGGGATGGATTGAGTTAGAGAGCGCCTATCCCTGACTTTGAGTTCATATTTCAACTTGATTAAGTGGGATTATTACCAGGGATACAAGAATGTTTCAATATTAGAAAAAATTAATGTAACCAACCACATAAATAGGACAAATAATAAGAACCATATCATATTAATAGATGCGTAAAAGGCATTTGACAATATCTACTACCTATTCCTGATAAAAACCCTCAATAACATAGAAATAGAAAGGAGAGAGCTCAACACATGAAATATATTAAAGGAAACATTCTGTGTAGGACAATTAGTTGACTGTAACTTGGTCGAAATAGACACTTATTCACATAGAAAGGTTTCATAAAAACCTATGTGAACATAAGAACCCACAGATTGGGGGGAAATAAATCTTTAGCAGTGCGGGGAGAGAGAGAGAGCAAGGGAGGAGAAGAAGACAACAGGATAACTGGCATTTTCAGGGATTCCCCATCTTGATGCTCACCTGATCACACACAGGGAGCAGAGCCTGAAGCACAGGGAGCAGAGCCTGAAATCAGTGTCTGAGTTTCAGAGGCGTCCAGGTGAAAAGCAGGAGAGATGTGGTCAGGTGGAGCAGATGGCAGCAGATGCTGTCAAGTGTGTGTCTCTGTGGCCCTAGCTGCTGGAGTGTCTCTTGGGGAAATTCCCACTTGGGAAGCATGCCTTCCACCCATCACTTTTCTTTCAGTTTGTCTTTGTGCCTGGACTTGTGTGGTGTTGGGATTCAAATGCAAACGCTTTTCAAATGCAAGCTGGGCCACCCAAAGTGCTCAGATTTCAGCAGGGCTTCCAGACTAAGAAGAAACTACTAAGAATGAATCCTTTGCCTTGCCAGGCCCTGAGCCTCACCTCCAGGAACCTCCCTCCACGACACCCTCATTACCTCCAGGCCCCGCCCCTTCCCACAGAGACCACCCCACCCCCTCCCCAGGTGATAGTTTCCTGCTGAACCCATTTCCTCTGAGTGAGAAGGATCCAAGAGTGCGGCCCAAGAGCTTCTGTGGGTGAGTTTCTGTGTTTCTGTGCTGATCCCTGGCGCGGAATCCCCTGCAGGCCTGGAGTCCCAGCTGTGTCCGGGTTCCCGTGGACGTTACACTTCCCGCACCCCATACAACAGTGTTCCAGGTCGCCGCGACCCCCTGGGACATTTCCAGTTAAATCCTTATTGAATTGGTTGCAGGCCTTTGCCTTCGGGCGCGGGAATACTCTGGCCGCTTTTCCTGCTCAGAGCTCCTCCGTCCAGAAAGGCGCGATTGCGTGTTTTTTTTTTTGGGGGGGGGGGGTTTGCCTGGGGCCTGTCCCTTCGTGTCAGGTCGCGGGCATGAGAGCATGGGGACCCCAGAGTGGCCTTTACTGAAAGGAGAGGCAGCCTTTCAGTCATCAGGCCACCCCACTGATGACCGAGGTCTGTATTAGAGCTTAACTTCTCAGCACCCTGCTTTGCAAAGGGGTACCAGAGCAGTGACAGCCCCAAATCCCCGCACAGATCTGGTCCTTGCATAGATTGCAGAGCCCCACATGGAGTGAGCCTCTATTGAGTGGTTTCTGCCCAGGAACCAAGGTAGTAGGTAATCTGGCCCTCAGGCTTTGCAGGGTGGCTTTGCTTCACCTCTGCAGGCAGCCCATGGAGAAGCAGTTTCTCTGGGAGGTTTGCCTGAGTGTGTGTCCTTGATGGAGGTCACCAAACTGGAGACAGTCCAGGGGACTCCTAGTCAGGAGCCACTTGCTTTTAGCCTTTCCCTGACTGCATTGGTCAGGAGGCCCTGGACCCATTTTGTAAGCCTGCTATCTAAGGATGGAATGTCTGCCATTGAGATGCATGCTTTTGTGAGTTTCCTTTGCCCCGCCCCTCCCCCACACCCTCTTTGGCTCACATCTCAGTTGTGAACCTTGGAAGCCATTTCCACCTCCTGTTGGTGGCTTCCTTCATTCAGATGATGTGTTTGTGCCCTTGTGCTGTCTTTGTCTCATAAGATTTAATAGATGTTCTCTTTAAACTATATTTAAAACGCGGTCTCCTTTTTACTCTACTGCATGTTCTTAACCATTTCTGCCCATCAAAAACTAGCTTGTGCTCTGATTTGGACTACAAAAGGAACTCCAATCTCAAATATAATTTACGGAGAACATTTATTAATTATTAAAAGAGACAAAGAGAATACAAAGACGCGGACCCATCACCGGATGGAGATCATAGTGCAGTTCAGGGAAACAGTCAAGTCGGGAATCGAATGAAATAAGATTGCAACAGAGGAAACGGTCACACGTTTCTGATTGGTGGAGCATCAGTACAGCATGTTATAAATGGGACTACAGAAGCAGGGGCAGGACTGTAACTGAGCCACCTTCATTGCCAGATAGAGCATTTTACAAGATTGTTCCAAGTCCTTCTGACCCAGGCAGTCAGTGAGACTGAGAAAATCAACCACTGCATCACCTGTCTAGTTTTGGACTATTGTCTATAGGGACACTACGTGCTGTGGTAAAGATGAAACATGTTCTATAAAATGTAAAACACAAAAGCCTAAGGAGCTGTTTCTCTGCTCTCTGTGGTTCTATGAGTCAGAATTCACACAACAGCTCTGACTTTATTGTTCTTCTTTTAAATGTATTTTCTTATTCTATATATGTAAAACCTTTAGAGTTTTGTGTATTTGCAAACCGGAGGCAAAAACAAGAGATATATCACTTCAACCATGGAGCTTGGTAAACAAGAGGAAAACTTTTTAGATTGAAAGAGGCTGAGACAATGGGCTCAAATATAAGAACAATTATGAGGATGGTTTAGGGCAAGCCAGTGTTTCTCCCTGTGGTGATATGGTCACTATGATTTGGAACTAACTTAGTGACACCTAACAACAACCTCTCTTGTACAGGGACTGTGTGTACAATAAGTACTGAAATGTTAGAGTGTTTCTTTTTAAAATAAGCAGTAAAGTAATAATCATTCCAGAATCTTGTTGAAAAAAATATAATCATGGTTTTAATATGTATACCTGCAATATGAATCAATAGTAAAGGGCAAAATTGAATAAATATAGATTTGTACAAGAAACCTTTTTATTAATGCATGAGAAACTTTAAAAGAAAATTTTATGACTACAGAGAATATGGGGTAAAATTATTTATAAAATACACTCTACAACAGAATATATTATACTAATATTTTAACAATAAAGGAACATATTTGATGATTACATAATATTGGTTTAGGTGAGTGAGTAGATCATACATCAGACCAGTTTATCTTTACATTTGTGGAAATGGGATGGATTGAGTTAGAGAGCGCCTATCCCTGACTTTGAGTTCATATTTCAACTTGATTAAGTGGGATTATTACCAGGGATACAAGAATGTTTCAATATTAGAAAAAATTAATGTAACCAACCACATAAATAGGACAAATAATAAGAACCATATCATATTAATAGATGCGTAAAAGGCATTTGACAATATCTACTACCTATTCCTGATAAAAACCCTCAATAACATAGAAATAGAAAGGAGAGAGCTCAACACATGAAATATATTAAAGGAAACATTCTGTGTAGGACAATTAGTTGACTGTAACTTGGTCGAAATAGACACTTATTCACATAGAAAGGTTTCATAAAAACCTATGTGAACATAAGAACCCACAGATTGGGGGGAAATAAATCTTTAGCAGTGCGGGGAGAGAGAGAGAGCAAGGGAGGAGAAGAAGACAACAGGATAACTGGCATTTTCAGGGATTCCCCATCTTGATGCTCACCTGATCACACACAGGGAGCAGAGCCTGAAGCACAGGGAGCAGAGCCTGAAATCAGTGTCTGAGTTTCAGAGGCGTCCAGGTGAAAAGCAGGAGAGATGTGGTCAGGTGGAGCAGATGGCAGCAGATGCTGTCAAGTGTGTGTCTCTGTGGCCCTAGCTGCTGGAGTGTCTCTTGGGGAAATTCCCACTTGGGAAGCATGCCTTCCACCCATCACTTTTCTTTCAGTTTGTCTTTGTGCCTGGACTTGTGTGGTGTTGGGATTCAAATGCAAACGCTTTTCAAATGCAAGCTGGGCCACCCAAAGTGCTCAGATTTCAGCAGGGCTTCCAGACTAAGAAGAAACTACTAAGAATGAATCCTTTGCCTTGCCAGGCCCTGAGCCTCACCTCCAGGAACCTCCCTCCACGACACCCTCATTACCTCCAGGCCCCGCCCCTTCCCACAGAGACCACCCCACCCCCTCCCCAGGTGATAGTTTCCTGCTGAACCCATTTCCTCTGAGTGAGAAGGATCCAAGAGTGCGGCCCAAGAGCTTCTGTGGGTGAGTTTCTGTGTTTCTGTGCTGATCCCTGGCGCGGAATCCCCTGCAGGCCTGGAGTCCCAGCTGTGTCCGGGTTCCCGTGGACGTTACACTTCCCGCACCCCATACAACAGTGTTCCAGGTCGCCGCGACCCCCTGGGACATTTCCAGTTAAATCCTTATTGAATTGGTTGCAGGCCTTTGCCTTCGGGCGCGGGAATACTCTGGCCGCTTTTCCTGCTCAGAGCTCCTCCGTCCAGAAAGGCGCGATTGCGTGTTTTTTTTTTGGGGGGGGGGGGGTTTGCCTGGGGCCTGTCCCTTCGTGTCAGGTCGCGGGCATGAGAGCATGGGGACCCCAGAGTGGCCTTTACTGAAAGGAGAGGCAGCCTTTCAGTCATCAGGCCACCCCACTGATGACCGAGGTCTGTATTAGAGCTTAACTTCTCAGCACCCTGCTTTGCAAAGGGGTACCAGAGCAGTGACAGCCCCAAATCCCCGCACAGATCTGGTCCTTGCATAGATTGCAGAGCCCCACATGGAGTGAGCCTCTATTGAGTGGTTTCTGCCCAGGAACCAAGGTAGTAGGTAATCTGGCCCTCAGGCTTTGCAGGGTGGCTTTGCTTCACCTCTGCAGGCAGCCCATGGAGAAGCAGTTTCTCTGGGAGGTTTGCCTGAGTGTGTGTCCTTGATGGAGGTCACCAAACTGGAGACAGTCCAGGGGACTCCTAGTCAGGAGCCACTTGCTTTTAGCCTTTCCCTGACTGCATTGGTCAGGAGGCCCTGGACCCATTTTGTAAGCCTGCTATCTAAGGATGGAATGTCTGCCATTGAGATGCATGCTTTTGTGAGTTTCCTTTGCCCCGCCCCTCCCCCACACCCTCTTTGGCTCACATCTCAGTTGTGAACCTTGGAAGCCATTTCCACCTCCTGTTGGTGGCTTCCTTCATTCAGATGATGTGTTTGTGCCCTTGTGCTGTCTTTGTCTCATAAGATTTAATAGATGTTCTCTTTAAACTATATTTAAAACGCGGTCTCCTTTTTACTCTACTGCATGTTCTTAACCATTTCTGCCCATCAAAAACTAGCTTGTGCTCTGATTTGGACTACAAAAGGAACTCCAATCTCAAATATAATTTACGGAGAACATTTATTAATTATTAAAAGAGACAAAGAGAATACAAAGACGCGGACCCATCACCGGATGGAGATCATAGTGCAGTTCAGGGAAACAGTCAAGTCGGGAATCGAATGAAATAAGATTGCAACAGAGGAAACGGTCACACGTTTCTGATTGGTGGAGCATCAGTACAGCATGTTATAAATGGGACTACAGAAGCAGGGGCAGGACTGTAACTGAGCCACCTTCATTGCCAGATAGAGCATTTTACAAGATTGTTCCAAGTCCTTCTGACCCAGGCAGTCAGTGAGACTGAGAAAATCAACCACTGCATCACCTGTCTAGTTTTGGACTATTGTCTATAAGGACACTACTTGCTGTGGTAAAGATGAAACATGTTCTATAAAATGTAAAACACAAAAGCCTAAGGAGCTGTTTCTCTGCTCTCTGTGGTTCTATGAGTCAGAATTCACACAACAGCTCTGACTTTATTGTTCTTCTTTTAAATGTATTTTCTTATTCTATATATGTAAAACCTTTAGAGTTTTGTGTATTTGCAAACCGGAGGCAAAAACAAGAGATATATCACTTCAACCATGGAGCTTGGTAAACAAGAGGAAAACTTTTTAGATTGAAAGAGGCTGAGACAATGGGCTCAAATATAAGAACAATTATGAGGATGGTTTAGGGCAAGCCAGTGTTTCTCCCTGTGGTGATATGGTCACTATGATTTGGAACTAACTTAGTGACACCTAACAACAACCTCTCTTGTACAGGGACTGTGTGTACAATAAGTACTGAAATGTTAGAGTGTTTCTTTTTAAAATAAGCAGTAAAGTAATAATCATTCCAGAATCTTGTTGAAAAAAATATAATCATGGTTTTAATATGTATACCTGCAATATGAATCAATAGTAAAGGGCAAAGTTGAATAAATATAGATTTGTACAAGAAACCTTTTTATTAATGCATGAGAAACTTTAAAAGAAAATTTTATGACTACAGAGAATATGGGGTAAAATTATTTATAAAATACACTCTACAACAGAATATATTATACTAATATTTTAACAATAAAGGAACATATTTGATGATTACATAATATTGGTTTAGGTGAGTGAGTAGATCATACATCAGACCAGTTTATCTTTACATTTGTGGAAATGGGATGGATTGAGTTAGAGAGCGCCTATCCCTGACTTTGAGTTCATATTTCAACTTGATTAAGTGGGATTATTACCAGGGATACAAGAATGTTTCAATATTAGAAAAAATTAATGTAACCAACCACATAAATAGGACAAATAATAAGAACCATATCATATTAATAGATGCGTAAAAGGCATTTGACAATATCTACTACCTATTCCTGATAAAAACCCTCAATAACATAGAAATAGAAAGGAGAGAGCTCAACACATGAAATATATTAAAGGAAACATTCTGTGTAGGACAATTAGTTGACTGTAACTTGGTCGAAATAGACACTTATTCACATAGAAAGGTTTCATAAAAACCTATGTGAACATAAGAACCCACAGATTGGGGGGAAATAAATCTTTAGCAGTGCGGGGAGAGAGAGAGAGCAAGGGAGGAGAAGAAGACAACAGGATAACTGGCATTTTCAGGGATTCCCCATCTTGATGCTCACCTGATCACACACAGGGAGCAGAGCCTGAAGCACAGGGAGCAGAGCCTGAAATCAGTGTCTGAGTTTCAGAGGCGTCCAGGTGAAAAGCAGGAGAGATGTGGTCAGGTGGAGCAGATGGCAGCAGATGCTGTCAAGTGTGTGTCTCTGTGGCCCTAGCTGCTGGAGTGTCTCTTGGGGAAATTCCCACTTGGGAAGCATGCCTTCCACCCATCACTTTTCTTTCAGTTTGTCTTTGTGCCTGGACTTGTGTGGTGTTGGGATTCAAATGCAAACGCTTTTCAAATGCAAGCTGGGCCACCCAAAGTGCTCAGATTTCAGCAGGGCTTCCAGACTAAGAAGAAACTACTAAGAATGAATCCTTTGCCTTGCCAGGCCCTGAGCCTCACCTCCAGGAACCTCCCTCCACGACACCCTCATTACCTCCAGGCCCCGCCCCTTCCCACAGAGACCACCCCACCCCCTCCCCAGGTGATAGTTTCCTGCTGAACCCATTTCCTCTGAGTGAGAAGGATCCAAGAGTGCGGCCCAAGAGCTTCTGTGGGTGAGTTTCTGTGTTTCTGTGCTGATCCCTGGCGCGGAATCCCCTGCAGGCCTGGAGTCCCAGCTGTGTCCGGGTTCCCGTGGACGTTACACTTCCCGCACCCCATACAACAGTGTTCCAGGTCGCCGCGACCCCCTGGGACATTTCCAGTTAAATCCTTATTGAATTGGTTGCAGGCCTTTGCCTTCGGGCGCGGGAATACTCTGGCCGCTTTTCCTGCTCAGAGCTCCTCCGTCCAGAAAGGCGCGATTGCGTGTTTTTTTTTTGGGGGGGGGGGGGTTTGCCTGGGGCCTGTCCCTTCGTGTCAGGTCGCGGGCATGAGAGCATGGGGACCCCAGAGTGGCCTTTACTGAAAGGAGAGGCAGCCTTTCAGTCATCAGGCCACCCCACTGATGACCGAGGTCTGTATTAGAGCTTAACTTCTCAGCACCCTGCTTTGCAAAGGGGTACCAGAGCAGTGACAGCCCCAAATCCCCGCACAGATCTGGTCCTTGCATAGATTGCAGAGCCCCACATGGAGTGAGCCTCTATTGAGTGGTTTCTGCCCAGGAACCAAGGTAGTAGGTAATCTGGCCCTCAGGCTTTGCAGGGTGGCTTTGCTTCACCTCTGCAGGCAGCCCATGGAGAAGCAGTTTCTCTGGGAGGTTTGCCTGAGTGTGTGTCCTTGATGGAGGTCACCAAACTGGAGACAGTCCAGGGGACTCCTAGTCAGGAGCCACTTGCTTTTAGCCTTTCCCTGACTGCATTGGTCAGGAGGCCCTGGACCCATTTTGTAAGCCTGCTATCTAAGGATGGAATGTCTGCCATTGAGATGCATGCTTTTGTGAGTTTCCTTTGCCCCGCCCCTCCCCCACACCCTCTTTGGCTCACATCTCAGTTGTGAACCTTGGAAGCCATTTCCACCTCCTGTTGGTGGCTTCCTTCATTCAGATGATGTGTTTGTGCCCTTGTGCTGTCTTTGTCTCATAAGATTTAATAGATGTTCTCTTTAAACTATATTTAAAACGCGGTCTCCTTTTTACTCTACTGCATGTTCTTAACCATTTCTGCCCATCAAAAACTAGCTTGTGCTCTGATTTGGACTACAAAAGGAACTCCAATCTCAAATATAATTTACGGAGAACATTTATTAATTATTAAAAGAGACAAAGAGAATACAAAGACGCGGACCCATCACCGGATGGAGATCATAGTGCAGTTCAGGGAAACAGTCAAGTCGGGAATCGAATGAAATAAGATTGCAACAGAGGAAACGGTCACACGTTTCTGATTGGTGGAGCATCAGTACAGCATGTTATAAATGGGACTACAGAAGCAGGGGCAGGACTGTAACTGAGCCACCTTCATTGCCAGATAGAGCATTTTACAAGATTGTTCCAAGTCCTTCTGACCCAGGCAGTCAGTGAGACTGAGAAAATCAACCACTGCATCACCTGTCTAGTTTTGGACTATTGTCTATAGGGACACTACGTGCTGTGGTAAAGATGAAACATGTTCTATAAAATGTAAAACACAAAAGCCTAAGGAGCTGTTTCTCTGCTCTCTGTGGTTCTATGAGTCAGAATTCACACAACAGCTCTGACTTTATTGTTCTTCTTTTAAATGTATTTTCTTATTCTATATATGTAAAACCTTTAGAGTTTTGTGTATTTGCAAACCGGAGGCAAAAACAAGAGATATATCACTTCAACCATGGAGCTTGGTAAACAAGAGGAAAACTTTTTAGATTGAAAGAGGCTGAGACAATGGGCTCAAATATAAGAACAATTATGAGGATGGTTTAGGGCAAGCCAGTGTTTCTCCCTGTGGTGATATGGTCACTATGATTTGGAACTAACTTAGTGACACCTAACAACAACCTCTCTTGTACAGGGACTGTGTGTACAATAAGTACTGAAATGTTAGAGTGTTTCTTTTTAAAATAAGCAGTAAAGTAATAATCATTCCAGAATCTTGTTGAAAAAAATATAATCATGGTTTTAATATGTATACCTGCAGTATGAATCAATAGTAAAGGGCAAAATTGAATAAATATAGATTTGTACAAGAAACCTTTTTATTAATGCATGAGAAACTTTAAAAGAAAATTTTATGACTACAGAGAATATGGGGTAAAATTATTTATAAAATACACTCTACAACAGAATATATTATACTAATATTTTAACAATAAAGGAACATATTTGATGATTACATAATATTGGTTTAGGTGAGTGAGTAGATCATACATCAGACCAGTTTATCTTTACATTTGTGGAAATGGGATGGATTGAGTTAGAGAGCGCCTATCCCTGACTTTGAGTTCATATTTCAACTTGATTAAGTGGGATTATTACCAGGGATACAAGAATGTTTCAATATTAGAAAAAATTAATGTAACCAACCACATAAATAGGACAAATAATAAGAACCATATCATATTAATAGATGCGTAAAAGGCATTTGACAATATCTACTACCTATTCCTGATAAAAACCCTCAATAACATAGAAATAGAAAGGAGAGAGCTCAACACATGAAATATATTAAAGGAAACATTCTGTGTAGGACAATTAGTTGACTGTAACTTGGTCGAAATAGACACTTATTCACATAGAAAGGTTTCATAAAAACCTATGTGAACATAAGAACCCACAGATTGGGGGGAAATAAATCTTTAGCAGTGCGGGGAGAGAGAGAGAGCAAGGGAGGAGAAGAAGACAACAGGATAACTGGCATTTTCAGGGATTCCCCATCTTGATGCTCACCTGATCACACACAGGGAGCAGAGCCTGAAGCACAGGGAGCAGAGCCTGAAATCAGTGTCTGAGTTTCAGAGGCGTCCAGGTGAAAAGCAGGAGAGATGTGGTCAGGTGGAGCAGATGGCAGCAGATGCTGTCAAGTGTGTGTCTCTGTGGCCCTAGCTGCTGGAGTGTCTCTTGGGGAAATTCCCACTTGGGAAGCATGCCTTCCACCCATCACTTTTCTTTCAGTTTGTCTTTGTGCCTGGACTTGTGTGGTGTTGGGATTCAAATGCAAACGCTTTTCAAATGCAAGCTGGGCCACCCAAAGTGCTCAGATTTCAGCAGGGCTTCCAGACTAAGAAGAAACTACTAAGAATGAATCCTTTGCCTTGCCAGGCCCTGAGCCTCACCTCCAGGAACCTCCCTCCACGACACCCTCATTACCTCCAGGCCCCGCCCCTTCCCACAGAGACCACCCCACCCCCTCCCCAGGTGATAGTTTCCTGCTGAACCCATTTCCTCTGAGTGAGAAGGATCCAAGAGTGCGGCCCAAGAGCTTCTGTGGGTGAGTTTCTGTGTTTCTGTGCTGATCCCTGGCGCGGAATCCCCTGCAGGCCTGGAGTCCCAGCTGTGTCCGGGTTCCCGTGGACGTTACACTTCCCGCACCCCATACAACAGTGTTCCAGGTCGCCGCGACCCCCTGGGACATTTCCAGTTAAATCCTTATTGAATTGGTTGCAGGCCTTTGCCTTCGGGCGCGGGAATACTCTGGCCGCTTTTCCTGCTCAGAGCTCCTCCGTCCAGAAAGGCGCGATTGCGTGTTTTTTTTTTGGGGGGGGGGGGTTTGCCTGGGGCCTGTCCCTTCGTGTCAGGTCGCGGGCATGAGAGCATGGGGACCCCAGAGTGGCCTTTACTGAAAGGAGAGGCAGCCTTTCAGTCATCAGGCCACCCCACTGATGACCGAGGTCTGTATTAGAGCTTAACTTCTCAGCACCCTGCTTTGCAAAGGGGTACCAGAGCAGTGACAGCCCCAAATCCCCGCACAGATCTGGTCCTTGCATAGATTGCAGAGCCCCACATGGAGTGAGCCTCTATTGAGTGGTTTCTGCCCAGGAACCAAGGTAGTAGGTAATCTGGCCCTCAGGCTTTGCAGGGTGGCTTTGCTTCACCTCTGCAGGCAGCCCATGGAGAAGCAGTTTCTCTGGGAGGTTTGCCTGAGTGTGTGTCCTTGATGGAGGTCACCAAACTGGAGACAGTCCAGGGGACTCCTAGTCAGGAGCCACTTGCTTTTAGCCTTTCCCTGACTGCATTGGTCAGGAGGCCCTGGACCCATTTTGTAAGCCTGCTATCTAAGGATGGAATGTCTGCCATTGAGATGCATGCTTTTGTGAGTTTCCTTTGCCCCGCCCCTCCCCCACACCCTCTTTGGCTCACATCTCAGTTGTGAACCTTGGAAGCCATTTCCACCTCCTGTTGGTGGCTTCCTTCATTCAGATGATGTGTTTGTGCCCTTGTGCTGTCTTTGTCTCATAAGATTTAATAGATGTTCTCTTTAAACTATATTTAAAACGCGGTCTCCTTTTTACTCTACTGCATGTTCTTAACCATTTCTGCCCATCAAAAACTAGCTTGTGCTCTGATTTGGACTACAAAAGGAACTCCAATCTCAAATATAATTTACGGAGAACATTTATTAATTATTAAAAGAGACAAAGAGAATACAAAGACGCGGACCCATCACCGGATGGAGATCATAGTGCAGTTCAGGGAAACAGTCAAGTCGGGAATCGAATGAAATAAGATTGCAACAGAGGAAACGGTCACACGTTTCTGATTGGTGGAGCATCAGTACAGCATGTTATAAATGGGACTACAGAAGCAGGGGCAGGACTGTAACTGAGCCACCTTCATTGCCAGATAGAGCATTTTACAAGATTGTTCCAAGTCCTTCTGACCCAGGCAGTCAGTGAGACTGAGAAAATCAACCACTGCATCACCTGTCTAGTTTTGGACTATTGTCTATAGGGACACTACGTGCTGTGGTAAAGATGAAACATGTTCTATAAAATGTAAAACACAAAAGCCTAAGGAGCTGTTTCTCTGCTCTCTGTGGTTCTATGAGTCAGAATTCACACAACAGCTCTGACTTTATTGTTCTTCTTTTAAATGTATTTTCTTATTCTATATATGTAAAACCTTTAGAGTTTTGTGTATTTGCAAACCGGAGGCAAAAACAAGAGATATATCACTTCAACCATGGAGCTTGGTAAACAAGAGGAAAACTTTTTAGATTGAAAGAGGCTGAGACAATGGGCTCAAATATAAGAACAATTATGAGGATGGTTTAGGGCAAGCCAGTGTTTCTCCCTGTGGTGATATGGTCACTATGATTTGGAACTAACTTAGTGACACCTAACAACAACCTCTCTTGTACAGGGACTGTGTGTACAATAAGTACTGAAATGTTAGAGTGTTTCTTTTTAAAATAAGCAGTAAAGTAATAATCATTCCAGAATCTTGTTGAAAAAAATATAATCATGGTTTTAATATGTATACCTGCAATATGAATCAATAGTAAAGGGCAAAATTGAATAAATATAGATTTGTACAAGAAACCTTTTTATTAATGCATGAGAAACTTTAAAAGAAAATTTTATGACTACAGAGAATATGGGGTAAAATTATTTATAAAATACACTCTACAACAGAATATATTATACTAATATTTTAACAATAAAGGAACATATTTGATGATTACATAATATTGGTTTAGGTGAGTGAGTAGATCATACATCAGACCAGTTTATCTTTACATTTGTGGAAATGGGATGGATTGAGTTAGAGAGCGCCTATCCCTGACTTTGAGTTCATATTTCAACTTGATTAAGTGGGATTATTACCAGGGATACAAGAATGTTTCAATATTAGAAAAAATTAATGTAACCAACCACATAAATAGGACAAATAATAAGAACCATATCATATTAATAGATGCGTAAAAGGCATTTGACAATATCTACTACCTATTCCTGATAAAAACCCTCAATAACATAGAAATAGAAAGGAGAGAGCTCAACACATGAAATATATTAAAGGAAACATTCTGTGTAGGACAATTAGTTGACTGTAACTTGGTCGAAATAGACACTTATTCACATAGAAAGGTTTCATAAAAACCTATGTGAACATAAGAACCCACAGATTGGGGGGAAATAAATCTTTAGCAGTGCGGGGAGAGAGAGAGAGCAAGGGAGGAGAAGAAGACAACAGGATAACTGGCATTTTCAGGGATTCCCCATCTTGATGCTCACCTGATCACACACAGGGAGCAGAGCCTGAAGCACAGGGAGCAGAGCCTGAAATCAGTGTCTGAGTTTCAGAGGCGTCCAGGTGAAAAGCAGGAGAGATGTGGTCAGGTGGAGCAGATGGCAGCAGATGCTGTCAAGTGTGTGTCTCTGTGGCCCTAGCTGCTGGAGTGTCTCTTGGGGAAATTCCCACTTGGGAAGCATGCCTTCCACCCATCACTTTTCTTTCAGTTTGTCTTTGTGCCTGGACTTGTGTGGTGTTGGGATTCAAATGCAAACGCTTTTCAAATGCAAGCTGGGCCACCCAAAGTGCTCAGATTTCAGCAGGGCTTCCAGACTAAGAAGAAACTACTAAGAATGAATCCTTTGCCTTGCCAGGCCCTGAGCCTCACCTCCAGGAACCTCCCTCCACGACACCCTCATTACCTCCAGGCCCCGCCCCTTCCCACAGAGACCACCCCACCCCCTCCCCAGGTGATAGTTTCCTGCTGAACCCATTTCCTCTGAGTGAGAAGGATCCAAGAGTGCGGCCCAAGAGCTTCTGTGGGTGAGTTTCTGTGTTTCTGTGCTGATCCCTGGTGCGGAATCCCCTGCAGGCCTGGAGTCCCAGCTGTGTCCGGGTTCCCGTGGACGTTACACTTCCCGCACCCCATACAACAGTGTTCCAGGTCGCCGCGACCCCCTGGGACATTTCCAGTTAAATCCTTATTGAATTGGTTGCAGGCCTTTGCCTTCGGGCGCGGGAATACTCTGGCCGCTTTTCCTGCTCAGAGCTCCTCCGTCCAGAAAGGCGCGATTGCGTGTTTTTTTTTTTTTGGGGGGGGGGGGTTTGCCTGGGGTCTGTCCCTTCGTGTCAGGTCGAGGGCATGAGAGCATGGGGACCCCAGAGTGGCCTTTACTGAAAGGAGAGGCAGCCTTTCAGTCATCAGGCTACCCCACTGATGACCGAGGTCTGTATTAGAGCTTAACTTCTCAGCACCCTGCTTTGCAAAGGGGTACCAGAGCAGTGACAGCCCCAAATCCCCGCACAGATCTGGTCCTTGCATAGATTGCAGAGCCCCACATGGAGTGAGCCTCTATTGAGTGGTTTCTGCCCAGGAACCAAGGTAGTAGGTAATCTGGCCCTCAGGCTTTGCAGGGTGGCTTTGCTTCACCTCTGCAGGCAGCCCATGGAGAAGCAGTTTCTCTGGGAGGTTTGCCTGAGTGTGTGTCCTTGATGGAGGTCACCAAACTGGAGACAGTCCAGGGGACTCCTAGTCAGGAGCCACTTGCTTTTAGCCTTTCCCTGACTGCATTGGTCAGGAGGCCCTGGACCCATTTTGTAAGCCTGCTATCTAAGGATGGAATGTCTGCCATTGAGATGCATGCTTTTGTGAGTTTCCTTTGCCCCGCCCCTCCCCCACACCCTCTTTGGCTCACATCTCAGTTGTGAACCTTGGAAGCCATTTCCACCTCCTGTTGGTGGCTTCCTTCATTCAGATGATGTGTTTGTGCCCTTGTGCTGTCTTTGTCTCATAAGATTTAATAGATGTTCTCTTTAAACTATATTTAAAACGCGGTCTCCTTTTTACTCTACTGCATGTTCTTAACCATTTCTGCCCATCAAAAACTAGCTTGTGCTCTGATTTGGACTACAAAAGGAACTCCAATCTCAAATATAATTTACGGAGAACATTTATTAATTATTAAAAGAGACAAAGAGAATACAAAGACGCGGACCCATCACCGGATGGAGATCATAGTGCAGTTCAGGGAAACAGTCAAGTCGGGAATCGAATGAAATAAGATTGCAACAGAGGAAACGGTCACACGTTTCTGATTGGTGGAGCATCAGTACAGCATGTTATAAATGGGACTACAGAAGCAGGGGCAGGACTGTAACTGAGCCACCTTCATTGCCAGATAGAGCATTTTACAAGATTGTTCCAAGTCCTTCTGACCCAGGCAGTCAGTGAGACTGAGAAAATCAACCACTGCATCACCTGTCTAGTTTTGGACTATTGTCTATAAGGACACTACTTGCTGTGGTAAAGATGAAACATGTTCTATAAAATGTAAAACACAAAAGCCTAAGGAGCTGTTTCTCTGCTCTCTGTGGTTCTATGAGTCAGAATTCACACAACAGCTCTGACTTTATTGTTCTTCTTTTAAATGTATTTTCTTATTGTATATATGTAAAACCTTTAGAGTTTTGTGTATTTGCAAACCGGAGGCAAAAACAAGAGATATATCACTTCAACCATGGAGCTTGGTAAACAAGAGGAAAACTTTTTAGATTGAAAGAGGCTGAGACAATGGGCTCAAATATAAGAACAATTATGAGGATGGTTTAGGGCAAGCCAGTGTTTCTCCCTGTGGTGATATGGTCACTATGATTTGGAACTAACTTAGTGACACCTAACAACAACCTCTCTTGTACAGGGACTGTGTGTACAATAAGTACTGAAATGTTAGAGTGTTTCTTTTTAAAATAAGCAGTAAAGTAATAATCATTCCAGAATCTTGTTGAAAAAAATATAATCATGGTTTTAATATGTATACCTGCAATATGAATCAATAGTAAAGGGCAAAGTTGAATAAATATAGATTTGTACAAGAAACCTTTTTATTAATGCATGAGAAACTTTAAAAGAAAATTTTATGACTACAGAGAATATGGGGTAAAATTATTTATAAAATACACTCTACAACAGAATATATTATACTAATATTTTAACAATAAAGGAACATATTTGATGATTACATAATATTGGTTTAGGTGAGTGAGTAGATCATACATCAGACCAGTTTATCTTTACATTTGTGGAAATGGGATGGATTGAGTTAGAGAGCGCCTATCCCTGACTTTGAGTTCATATTTCAACTTGATTAAGTGGGATTATTACCAGGGATACAAGAATGTTTCAATATTAGAAAAAATTAATGTAACCAACCACATAAATAGGACAAATAATAAGAACCATATCATATTAATAGATGCGTAAAAGGCATTTGACAATATCTACTACCTATTCCTGATAAAAACCCTCAATAACATAGAAATAGAAAGGAGAGAGCTCAACACATGAAATATATTAAAGGAAACATTCTGTGTAGGACAATTAGTTGACTGTAACTTGGTCGAAATAGACACTTATTCACATAGAAAGGTTTCATAAAAACCTATGTGAACATAAGAACCCACAGATTGGGGGGAAATAAATCTTTAGCAGTGCGGGGAGAGAGAGAGAGCAAGGGAGGAGAAGAAGACAACAGGATAACTGGCATTTTCAGGGATTCCCCATCTTGATGCTCACCTGATCACACACAGGGAGCAGAGCCTGAAGCACAGGGAGCAGAGCCTGAAATCAGTGTCTGAGTTTCAGAGGCGTCCAGGTGAAAAGCAGGAGAGATGTGGTCAGGTGGAGCAGATGGCAGCAGATGCTGTCAAGTGTGTGTCTCTGTGGCCCTAGCTGCTGGAGTGTCTCTTGGGGAAATTCCCACTTGGGAAGCATGCCTTCCACCCATCACTTTTCTTTCAGTTTGTCTTTGTGCCTGGACTTGTGTGGTGTTGGGATTCAAATGCAAACGCTTTTCAAATGCAAGCTGGGCCACCCAAAGTGCTCAGATTTCAGCAGGGCTTCCAGACTAAGAAGAAACTACTAAGAATGAATCCTTTGCCTTGCCAGGCCCTGAGCCTCACCTCCAGGAACCTCCCTCCACGACACCCTCATTACCTCCAGGCCCCGCCCCTTCCCACAGAGACCACCCCACCCCCTCCCCAGGTGATAGTTTCCTGCTGAACCCATTTCCTCTGAGTGAGAAGGATCCAAGAGTGCGGCCCAAGAGCTTCTGTGGGTGAGTTTCTGTGTTTCTGTGCTGATCCCTGGCGCGGAATCCCCTGCAGGCCTGGAGTCCCAGCTGTGTCCGGGTTCCCGTGGACGTTACACTTCCCGCACCCCATACAACAGTGTTCCAGGTCGCCGCGACCCCCTGGGACATTTCCAGTTAAATCCTTATTGAATTGGTTGCAGGCCTTTGCCTTCGGGCGCGGGAATACTCTGGCCGCTTTTCCTGCTCAGAGCTCCTCCGTCCAGAAAGGCGCGATTGCGTGTTTTTTTTTTTTTTGGGGGGGGGGTTTGCCTGGGGCCTGTCCCTTCGTGTCAGGTCGCGGGCATGAGAGCATGGGGACCCCAGAGTGGCCTTTACTGAAAGGAGAGGCAGCCTTTCAGTCATCAGGCTACCCCACTGATGACCGAGGTCTGTATTAGAGCTTAACTTCTCAGCACCCTGCTTTGCAAAGGGGTACCAGAGCAGTGACAGCCCCAAATCCCCGCACAGATCTGGTCCTTGCATAGATTGCAGAGCCCCACATGGAGTGAGCCTCTATTGAGTGGTTTCTGCCCAGGAACCAAGGTAGTAGGTAATCTGGCCCTCAGGCTTTGCAGGGTGGCTTTGCTTCACCTCTGCAGGCAGCCCATGGAGAAGCAGTTTCTCTGGGAGGTTTGCCTGAGTGTGTGTCCTTGATGGAGGTCACCAAACTGGAGACAGTCCAGGGGACTCCTAGTCAGGAGCCACTTGCTTTTAGCCTTTCCCTGACTGCATTGGTCAGGAGGCCCTGGACCCATTTTGTAAGCCTGCTATCTAAGGATGGAATGTCTGCCATTGAGATGCATGCTTTTGTGAGTTTCCTTTGCCCCGCCCCTCCCCCACACCCTCTTTGGCTCACATCTCAGTTGTGAACCTTGGAAGCCATTTCCACCTCCTGTTGGTGGCTTCCTTCATTCAGATGATGTGTTTGTGCCCTTGTGCTGTCTTTGTCTCATAAGATTTAATAGATGTTCTCTTTAAACTATATTTAAAACGCGGTCTCCTTTTTACTCTACTGCATGTTCTTAACCATTTCTGCCCATCAAAAACTAGCTTGTGCTCTGATTTGGACTACAAAAGGAACTCCAATCTCAAATATAATTTACGGAGAACATTTATTAATTATTAAAAGAGACAAAGAGAATACAAAGACGCGGACCCATCACCGGATGGAGATCATAGTGCAGTTCAGGGAAACAGTCAAGTCGGGAATCGAATGAAATAAGATTGCAACAGAGGAAACGGTCACACGTTTCTGATTGGTGGAGCATCAGTACAGCATGTTATAAATGGGACTACAGAAGCAGGGGCAGGACTGTAACTGAGCCACCTTCATTGCCAGATAGAGCATTTTACAAGATTGTTCCAAGTCCTTCTGACCCAGGCAGTCAGTGAGACTGAGAAAATCAACCACTGCATCACCTGTCTAGTTTTGGACTATTGTCTATAGGGACACTACTTGCTGTGGTAAAGATGAAACATGTTCTATAAAATGTAAAACACAAAAGCCTAAGGAGCTGTTTCTCTGCTCTCTGTGGTTCTATGAGTCAGAATTCACACAACAGCTCTGACTTTATTGTTCTTCTTTTAAATGTATTTTCTTATTCTATATATGTAAAACCTTTAGAGTTTTGTGTATTTGCAAACCGGAGGCAAAAACAAGAGATATATCACTTCAACCATGGAGCTTGGTAAACAAGAGGAAAACTTTTTAGATTGAAAGAGGCTGAGACAATGGGCTCAAATATAAGAACAATTATGAGGATGGTTTAGGGCAAGCCAGTGTTTCTCCCTGTGGTGATATGGTCACTATGATTTGGAACTAACTTAGTGACACCTAACAACAACCTCTCTTGTACAGGGACTGTGTGTACAATAAGTACTGAAATGTTAGAGTGTTTCTTTTTAAAATAAGCAGTAAAGTAATAATCATTCCAGAATCTTGTTGAAAAAAATATAATCATGGTTTTAATATGTATACCTGCAATATGAATCAATAGTAAAGGGCAAAGTTGAATAAATATAGATTTGTACAAGAAACCTTTTTATTAATGCATGAGAAACTTTAAAAGAAAATTTTATGACTACAGAGAATATGGGGTAAAATTATTTATAAAATACACTCTACAACAGAATATATTATACTAATATTTTAACAATAAAGGAACATATTTGATGATTACATAATATTGGTTTAGGTGAGTGAGTAGATCATACATCAGACCAGTTTATCTTTACATTTGTGGAAATGGGATGGATTGAGTTAGAGAGCGCCTATCCCTGACTTTGAGTTCATATTTCAACTTGATTAAGTGGGATTATTACCAGGGATACAAGAATGTTTCAATATTAGAAAAAATTAATGTAACCAACCACATAAATAGGACAAATAATAAGAACCATATCATATTAATAGATGCGTAAAAGGCATTTGACAATATCTACTACCTATTCCTGATAAAAACCCTCAATAACATAGAAATAGAAAGGAGAGAGCTCAACACATGAAATATATTAAAGGAAACATTCTGTGTAGGACAATTAGTTGACTGTAACTTGGTCGAAATAGACACTTATTCACATAGAAAGGTTTCATAAAAACCTATGTGAACATAAGAACCCACAGATTGGGGGGAAATAAATCTTTAGCAGTGCGGGGAGAGAGAGAGAGCAAGGGAGGAGAAGAAGACAACAGGATAACTGGCATTTTCAGGGATTCCCCATCTTGATGCTCACCTGATCACACACAGGGAGCAGAGCCTGAAGCACAGGGAGCAGAGCCTGAAATCAGTGTCTGAGTTTCAGAGGCGTCCAGGTGAAAAGCAGGAGAGATGTGGTCAGGTGGAGCAGATGGCAGCAGATGCTGTCAAGTGTGTGTCTCTGTGGCCCTAGCTGCTGGAGTGTCTCTTGGGGAAATTCCCACTTGGGAAGCATGCCTTCCACCCATCACTTTTCTTTCAGTTTGTCTTTGTGCCTGGACTTGTGTGGTGTTGGGATTCAAATGCAAACGCTTTTCAAATGCAAGCTGGGCCACCCAAAGTGCTCAGATTTCAGCAGGGCTTCCAGACTAAGAAGAAACTACTAAGAATGAATCCTTTGCCTTGCCAGGCCCTGAGCCTCACCTCCAGGAACCTCCCTCCACGACACCCTCATTACCTCCAGGCCCCGCCCCTTCCCACAGAGACCACCCCACCCCCTCCCCAGGTGATAGTTTCCTGCTGAACCCATTTCCTCTGAGTGAGAAGGATCCAAGAGTGCGGCCCAAGAGCTTCTGTGGGTGAGTTTCTGTGTTTCTGTGCTGATCCCTGGCGCGGAATCCCCTGCAGGCCTGGAGTCCCAGCTGTGTCCGGGTTCCCGTGGACGTTACACTTCCCGCACCCCATACAACAGTGTTCCAGGTCGCCGCGACCCCCTGGGACATTTCCAGTTAAATCCTTATTGAATTGGTTGCAGGCCTTTGCCTTCGGGCGCGGGAATACTCTGGCCGCTTTTCCTGCTCAGAGCTCCTCCGTCCAGAAAGGCGCGATTGCGTGTTTTTTTTTTTTTTTTGGGGGGGGGGTTTGCCTGGGGCCTGTCCCTTCGTGTCAGGTCGCGGGCATGAGAGCATGGGGACCCCAGAGTGGCCTTTACTGAAAGGAGAGGCAGCCTTTCAGTCATCAGGCCACCCCACTGATGACCGAGGTCTGTATTAGAGCTTAACTTCTCAGCACCCTGCTTTGCAAAGGGGTACCAGAGCAGTGACAGCCCCAAATCCCCGCACAGATCTGGTCCTTGCATAGATTGCAGAGCCCCACATGGAGTGAGCCTCTATTGAGTGGTTTCTGCCCAGGAACCAAGGTAGTAGGTAATCTGGCCCTCAGGCTTTGCAGGGTGGCTTTGCTTCACCTCTGCAGGCAGCCCATGGAGAAGCAGTTTCTCTGGGAGGTTTGCCTGAGTGTGTGTCCTTGATGGAGGTCACCAAACTGGAGACAGTCCAGGGGACTCCTAGTCAGGAGCCACTTGCTTTTAGCCTTTCCCTGACTGCATTGGTCAGGAGGCCCTGGACCCATTTTGTAAGCCTGCTATCTAAGGATGGAATGTCTGCCATTGAGATGCATGCTTTTGTGAGTTTCCTTTGCCCCGCCCCTCCCCCACACCCTCTTTGGCTCACATCTCAGTTGTGAACCTTGGAAGCCATTTCCACCTCCTGTTGGTGGCTTCCTTCATTCAGATGATGTGTTTGTGCCCTTGTGCTGTCTTTGTCTCATAAGATTTAATAGATGTTCTCTTTAAACTATATTTAAAACGCGGTCTCCTTTTTACTCTACTGCATGTTCTTAACCATTTCTGCCCATCAAAAACTAGCTTGTGCTCTGATTTGGACTACAAAAGGAACTCCAATCTCAAATATAATTTACGGAGAACATTTATTAATTATTAAAAGAGACAAAGAGAATACAAAGACGCGGACCCATCACCGGATGGAGATCATAGTGCAGTTCAGGGAAACAGTCAAGTCGGGAATCGAATGAAATAAGATTGCAACAGAGGAAACGGTCACACGTTTCTGATTGGTGGAGCATCAGTACAGCATGTTATAAATGGGACTACAGAAGCAGGGGCAGGACTGTAACTGAGCCACCTTCATTGCCAGATAGAGCATTTTACAAGATTGTTCCAAGTCCTTCTGACCCAGGCAGTCAGTGAGACTGAGAAAATCAACCACTGCATCACCTGTCTAGTTTTGGACTATTGTCTATAGGGACACTACGTGCTGTGGTAAAGATGAAACATGTTCTATAAAATGTAAAACACAAAAGCCTAAGGAGCTGTTTCTCTGCTCTCTGTGGTTCTATGAGTCAGAATTCACACAACAGCTCTGACTTTATTGTTCTTCTTTTAAATGTATTTTCTTATTGTATATATGTAAAACCTTTAGAGTTTTGTGTATTTGCAAACCGGAGGCAAAAACAAGAGATATATCACTTCAACCATGGAGCTTGGTAAACAAGAGGAAAACTTTTTAGATTGAAAGAGGCTGAGACAATGGGCTCAAATATAAGAACAATTATGAGGATGGTTTAGGGCAAGCCAGTGTTTCTCCCTGTGGTGATATGGTCACTATGATTTGGAACTAACTTAGTGACACCTAACAACAACCTCTCTTGTACAGGGACTGTGTGTACAATAAGTACTGAAATGTTAGAGTGTTTCTTTTTAAAATAAGCAGTAAAGTAATAATCATTCCAGAATCTTGTTGAAAAAAATATAATCATGGTTTTAATATGTATACCTGCAATATGAATCAATAGTAAAGGGCAAAATTGAATAAATATAGATTTGTACAAGAAACCTTTTTATTAATGCATGAGAAACTTTAAAAGAAAATTTTATGACTACAGAGAATATGGGGTAAAATTATTTATAAAATACACTCTACAACAGAATATATTATACTAATATTTTAACAATAAAGGAACATATTTGATGATTACATAATATTGGTTTAGGTGAGTGAGTAGATCATACATCAGACCAGTTTATCTTTACATTTGTGGAAATGGGATGGATTGAGTTAGAGAGCGCCTATCCCTGACTTTGAGTTCATATTTCAACTTGATTAAGTGGGATTATTACCAGGGATACAAGAATGTTTCAATATTAGAAAAAATTAATGTAACCAACCACATAAATAGGACAAATAATAAGAACCATATCATATTAATAGATGCGTAAAAGGCATTTGACAATATCTACTACCTATTCCTGATAAAAACCCTCAATAACATAGAAATAGAAAGGAGAGAGCTCAACACATGAAATATATTAAAGGAAACATTCTGTGTAGGACAATTAGTTGACTGTAACTTGGTCGAAATAGACACTTATTCACATAGAAAGGTTTCATAAAAACCTATGTGAACATAAGAACCCACAGATTGGGGGGAAATAAATCTTTAGCAGTGCGGGGAGAGAGAGAGAGCAAGGGAGGAGAAGAAGACAACAGGATAACTGGCATTTTCAGGGATTCCCCATCTTGATGCTCACCTGATCATACACAGGGAGCAGAGCCTGAAGCACAGGGAGCAGAGCCTGAAATCAGTGTCTGAGTTTCAGAGGCGTCCAGGTGAAAAGCAGGAGAGATGTGGTCAGGTGGAGCAGATGGCAGCAGATGCTGTCAAGTGTGTGTCTCTGTGGCCCTAGCTGCTGGAGTGTCTCTTGGGGAAATTCCCACTTGGGAAGCATGCCTTCCACCCATCACTTTTCTTTCAGTTTGTCTTTGTGCCTGGACTTGTGTGGTGTTGGGATTCAAATGCAAACGCTTTTCAAATGCAAGCTGGGCCACCCAAAGTGCTCAGATTTCAGCAGGGCTTCCAGACTAAGAAGAAACTACTAAGAATGAATCCTTTGCCTTGCCAGGCCCTGAGCCTCACCTCCAGGAACCTCCCTCCACGACACCCTCATTACCTCCAGGCCCCGCCCCTTCCCACAGAGACCACCCCACCCCCTCCCCAGGTGATAGTTTCCTGCTGAACCCATTTCCTCTGAGTGAGAAGGATCCAAGAGTGCGGCCCAAGAGCTTCTGTGGGTGAGTTTCTGTGTTTCTGTGCTGATCCCTGGCGCGGAATCCCCTGCAGGCCTGGAGTCCCAGCTGTGTCCGGGTTCCCGTGGACGTTACACTTCCCGCACCCCATACAACAGTGTTCCAGGTCGCCGCGACCCCCTGGGACATTTCCAGTTAAATCCTTATTGAATTGGTTGCAGGCCTTTGCCTTCGGGCGCGGGAATACTCTGGCCGCTTTTCCTGCTCAGAGCTCCTCCGTCCAGAAAGGCGCGATTGCGTGTTTTTTTTTGGGGGGGGGGGGGTTTGCCTGGGGCCTGTCCCTTCGTGTCAGGTCGCGGGCATGAGAGCATGGGGACCCCAGAGTGGCCTTTACTGAAAGGAGAGGCAGCCTTTCAGTCATCAGGCCACCCCACTGATGACCGAGGTCTGTATTAGAGCTTAACTTCTCAGCACCCTGCTTTGCAAAGGGGTACCAGAGCAGTGACAGCCCCAAATCCCCGCACAGATCTGGTCCTTGCATAGATTGCAGAGCCCCACATGGAGTGAGCCTCTATTGAGTGGTTTCTGCCCAGGAACCAAGGTAGTAGGTAATCTGGCCCTCAGGCTTTGCAGGGTGGCTTTGCTTCACCTCTGCAGGCAGCCCATGGAGAAGCAGTTTCTCTGGGAGGTTTGCCTGAGTGTGTGTCCTTGATGGAGGTCACCAAACTGGAGACAGTCCAGGGGACTCCTAGTCAGGAGCCACTTGCTTTTAGCCTTTCCCTGACTGCATTGGTCAGGAGGCCCTGGACCCATTTTGTAAGCCTGCTATCTAAGGATGGAATGTCTGCCATTGAGATGCATGCTTTTGTGAGTTTCCTTTGCCCCGCCCCTCCCCCACACCCTCTTTGGCTCACATCTCAGTTGTGAACCTTGGAAGCCATTTCCACCTCCTGTTGGTGGCTTCCTTCATTCAGATGATGTGTTTGTGCCCTTGTGCTGTCTTTGTCTCATAAGATTTAATAGATGTTCTCTTTAAACTATATTTAAAACGCGGTCTCCTTTTTACTCTACTGCATGTTCTTAACCATTTCTGCCCATCAAAAACTAGCTTGTGCTCTGATTTGGACTACAAAAGGAACTCCAATCTCAAATATAATTTACGGAGAACATTTATTAATTATTAAAAGAGACAAAGAGAATACAAAGACGCGGACCCATCACCGGATGGAGATCATAGTGCAGTTCAGGGAAACAGTCAAGTCGGGAATCGAATGAAATAAGATTGCAACAGAGGAAACGGTCACACGTTTCTGATTGGTGGAGCATCAGTACAGCATGTTATAAATGGGACTACAGAAGCAGGGGCAGGACTGTAACTGAGCCACCTTCATTGCCAGATAGAGCATTTTACAAGATTGTTCCAAGTCCTTCTGACCCAGGCAGTCAGTGAGACTGAGAAAATCAACCACTGCATCACCTGTCTAGTTTTGGACTATTGTCTATAGGGACACTACTTGCTGTGGTAAAGATGAAACATGTTCTATAAAATGTAAAACACAAAAGCCTAAGGAGCTGTTTCTCTGCTCTCTGTGGTTCTATGAGTCAGAATTCACACAACAGCTCTGACTTTATTGTTCTTCTTTTAAATGTATTTTCTTATTCTATATATGTAAAACCTTTAGAGTTTTGTGTATTTGCAAACCGGAGGCAAAAACAAGAGATATATCACTTCAACCATGGAGCTTGGTAAACAAGAGGAAAACTTTTTAGATTGAAAGAGGCTGAGACAATGGGCTCAAATATAAGAACAATTATGAGGATGGTTTAGGGCAAGCCAGTGTTTCTCCCTGTGGTGATATGGTCACTATGATTTGGAACTAACTTAGTGACACCTAACAACAACCTCTCTTGTACAGGGACTGTGTGTACAATAAGTACTGAAATGTTAGAGTGTTTCTTTTTAAAATAAGCAGTAAAGTAATAATCATTCCAGAATCTTGTTGAAAAAAATATAATCATGGTTTTAATATGTATACCTGCAATATGAATCAATAGTAAAGGGCAAAATTGAATAAATATAGATTTGTACAAGAAACCTTTTTATTAATGCATGAGAAACTTTAAAAGAAAATTTTATGACTACAGAGAATATGGGGTAAAATTATTTATAAAATACACTCTACAACAGAATATATTATACTAATATTTTAACAATAAAGGAACATATTTGATGATTACATAATATTGGTTTAGGTGAGTGAGTAGATCATACATCAGACCAGTTTATCTTTACATTTGTGGAAATGGGATGGATTGAGTTAGAGAGCGCCTATCCCTGACTTTGAGTTCATATTTCAACTTGATTAAGTGGGATTATTACCAGGGATACAAGAATGTTTCAATATTAGAAAAAATTAATGTAACCAACCACATAAATAGGACAAATAATAAGAACCATATCATATTAATAGATGCGTAAAAGGCATTTGACAATATCTACTACCTATTCCTGATAAAAACCCTCAATAACATAGAAATAGAAAGGAGAGAGCTCAACACATGAAATATATTAAAGGAAACATTCTGTGTAGGACAATTAGTTGACTGTAACTTGGTCGAAATAGACACTTATTCACATAGAAAGGTTTCATAAAAACCTATGTGAACATAAGAACCCACAGATTGGGGGGAAATAAATCTTTAGCAGTGCGGGGAGAGAGAGAGAGCAAGGGAGGAGAAGAAGACAACAGGATAACTGGCATTTTCAGGGATTCCCCATCTTGATGCTCACCTGATCACACACAGGGAGCAGAGCCTGAAGCACAGGGAGCAGAGCCTGAAATCAGTGTCTGAGTTTCAGAGGCGTCCAGGTGAAAAGCAGGAGAGATGTGGTCAGGTGGAGCAGATGGCAGCAGATGCTGTCAAGTGTGTGTCTCTGTGGCCCTAGCTGCTGGAGTGTCTCTTGGGGAAATTCCCACTTGGGAAGCATGCCTTCCACCCATCACTTTTCTTTCAGTTTGTCTTTGTGCCTGGACTTGTGTGGTGTTGGGATTCAAATGCAAACGCTTTTCAAATGCAAGCTGGGCCACCCAAAGTGCTCAGATTTCAGCAGGGCTTCCAGACTAAGAAGAAACTACTAAGAATGAATCCTTTGCCTTGCCAGGCCCTGAGCCTCACCTCCAGGAACCTCCCTCCACGACACCCTCATTACCTCCAGGCCCCGCCCCTTCCCACAGAGACCACCCCACCCCCTCCCCAGGTGATAGTTTCCTGCTGAACCCATTTCCTCTGAGTGAGAAGGATCCAAGAGTGCGGCCCAAGAGCTTCTGTGGGTGAGTTTCTGTGTTTCTGTGCTGATCCCTGGCGCGGAATCCCCTGCAGGCCTGGAGTCCCAGCTGTGTCCGGGTTCCCGTGGACGTTACACTTCCCGCACCCCATACAACAGTGTTCCAGGTCGCCGCGACCCCCTGGGACATTTCCAGTTAAATCCTTATTGAATTGGTTGCAGGCCTTTGCCTTCGGGCGCGGGAATACTCTGGCCGCTTTTCCTGCTCAGAGCTCCTCCGTCCAGAAAGGCGCGATTGCGTGTTTTTTTTTTTGGGGGGGGGGGTTTGCCTGGGGCCTGTCCCTTCGTGTCAGGTCGCGGGCATGAGAGCATGGGGACCCCAGAGTGGCCTTTACTGAAAGGAGAGGCAGCCTTTCAGTCATCAGGCCACCCCACTGATGACCGAGGTCTGTATTAGAGCTTAACTTCTCAGCACCCTGCTTTGCAAAGGGGTACCAGAGCAGTGACAGCCCCAAATCCCCGCACAGATCTGGTCCTTGCATAGATTGCAGAGCCCCACATGGAGTGAGCCTCTATTGAGTGGTTTCTGCCCAGGAACCAAGGTAGTAGGTAATCTGGCCCTCAGGCTTTGCAGGGTGGCTTTGCTTCACCTCTGCAGGCAGCCCATGGAGAAGCAGTTTCTCTGGGAGGTTTGCCTGAGTGTGTGTCCTTGATGGAGGTCACCAAACTGGAGACAGTCCAGGGGACTCCTAGTCAGGAGCCACTTGCTTTTAGCCTTTCCCTGACTGCATTGGTCAGGAGGCCCTGGACCCATTTTGTAAGCCTGCTATCTAAGGATGGAATGTCTGCCATTGAGATGCATGCTTTTGTGAGTTTCCTTTGCCCCGCCCCTCCCCCACACCCTCTTTGGCTCACATCTCAGTTGTGAACCTTGGAAGCCATTTCCACCTCCTGTTGGTGGCTTCCTTCATTCAGATGATGTGTTTGTGCCCTTGTGCTGTCTTTGTCTCATAAGATTTAATAGATGTTCTCTTTAAACTATATTTAAAACGCGGTCTCCTTTTTACTCTACTGCATGTTCTTAACCATTTCTGCCCATCAAAAACTAGCTTGTGCTCTGATTTGGACTACAAAAGGAACTCCAATCTCAAATATAATTTACGGAGAACATTTATTAATTATTAAAAGAGACAAAGAGAATACAAAGACGCGGACCCATCACCGGATGGAGATCATAGTGCAGTTCAGGGAAACAGTCAAGTCGGGAATCGAATGAAATAAGATTGCAACAGAGGAAACGGTCACACGTTTCTGATTGGTGGAGCATCAGTACAGCATGTTATAAATGGGACTACAGAAGCAGGGGCAGGACTGTAACTGAGCCACCTTCATTGCCAGATAGAGCATTTTACAAGATTGTTCCAAGTCCTTCTGACCCAGGCAGTCAGTGAGACTGAGAAAATCAACCACTGCATCACCTGTCTAGTTTTGGACTATTGTCTATAGGGACACTACGTGCTGTGGTAAAGATGAAACATGTTCTATAAAATGTAAAACACAAAAGCCTAAGGAGCTGTTTCTCTGCTCTCTGTGGTTCTATGAGTCAGAATTCACACAACAGCTCTGACTTTATTGTTCTTCTTTTAAATGTATTTTCTTATTCTATATATGTAAAACCTTTAGAGTTTTGTGTATTTGCAAACCGGAGGCAAAAACAAGAGATATATCACTTCAACCATGGAGCTTGGTAAACAAGAGGAAAACTTTTTAGATTGAAAGAGGCTGAGACAATGGGCTCAAATATAAGAACAATTATGAGGATGGTTTAGGGCAAGCCAGTGTTTCTCCCTGTGGTGATATGGTCACTATGATTTGGAACTAACTTAGTGACACCTAACAACAACCTCTCTTGTACAGGGACTGTGTGTACAATAAGTACTGAAATGTTAGAGTGTTTCTTTTTAAAATAAGCAGTAAAGTAATAATCATTCCAGAATCTTGTTGAAAAAAATATAATCATGGTTTTAATATGTATACCTGCAATATGAATCAATAGTAAAGGGCAAAATTGAATAAATATAGATTTGTACAAGAAACCTTTTTATTAATGCATGAGAAACTTTAAAAGAAAATTTTATGACTACAGAGAATATGGGGTAAAATTATTTATAAAATACACTCTACAACAGAATATATTATACTAATATTTTAACAATAAAGGAACATATTTGATGATTACATAATATTGGTTTAGGTGAGTGAGTAGATCATACATCAGACCAGTTTATCTTTACATTTGTGGAAATGGGATGGATTGAGTTAGAGAGCGCCTATCCCTGACTTTGAGTTCATATTTCAACTTGATTAAGTGGGATTATTACCAGGGATACAAGAATGTTTCAATATTAGAAAAAATTAATGTAACCAACCACATAAATAGGACAAATAATAAGAACCATATCATATTAATAGATGCGTAAAAGGCATTTGACAATATCTACTACCTATTCCTGATAAAAACCCTCAATAACATAGAAATAGAAAGGAGAGAGCTCAACACATGAAATATATTAAAGGAAACATTCTGTGTAGGACAATTAGTTGACTGTAACTTGGTCGAAATAGACACTTATTCACATAGAAAGGTTTCATAAAAACCTATGTGAACATAAGAACCCACAGATTGGGGGGAAATAAATCTTTAGCAGTGCGGGGAGAGAGAGAGAGCAAGGGAGGAGAAGAAGACAACAGGATAACTGGCATTTTCAGGGATTCCCCATCTTGATGCTCACCTGATCACACACAGGGAGCAGAGCCTGAAGCACAGGGAGCAGAGCCTGAAATCAGTGTCTGAGTTTCAGAGGCGTCCAGGTGAAAAGCAGGAGAGATGTGGTCAGGTGGAGCAGATGGCAGCAGATGCTGTCAAGTGTGTGTCTCTGTGGCCCTAGCTGCTGGAGTGTCTCTTGGGGAAATTCCCACTTGGGAAGCATGCCTTCCACCCATCACTTTTCTTTCAGTTTGTCTTTGTGCCTGGACTTGTGTGGTGTTGGGATTCAAATGCAAACGCTTTTCAAATGCAAGCTGGGCCACCCAAAGTGCTCAGATTTCAGCAGGGCTTCCAGACTAAGAAGAAACTACTAAGAATGAATCCTTTGCCTTGCCAGGCCCTGAGCCTCACCTCCAGGAACCTCCCTCCACGACACCCTCATTACCTCCAGGCCCCGCCCCTTCCCACAGAGACCACCCCACCCCCTCCCCAGGTGATAGTTTCCTGCTGAACCCATTTCCTCTGAGTGAGAAGGATCCAAGAGTGCGGCCCAAGAGCTTCTGTGGGTGAGTTTCTGTGTTTCTGTGCTGATCCCTGGCGCGGAATCCCCTGCAGGCCTGGAGTCCCAGCTGTGTCCGGGTTCCCGTGGACGTTACACTTCCCGCACCCCATACAACAGTGTTCCAGGTCGCCGCGACCCCCTGGGACATTTCCAGTTAAATCCTTATTGAATTGGTTGCAGGCCTTTGCCTTCGGGCGCGGGAATACTCTGGCCGCTTTTCCTGCTCAGAGCTCCTCCGTCCAGAAAGGCGCGATTGCGTGTTTTTTTTTTTTTTGGGGGGGGGGGTTTGCCTGGGGCCTGTCCCTTCGTGTCAGGTCGAGGGCATGAGAGCATGGGGACCCCAGAGTGGCCTTTACTGAAAGGAGAGGCAGCCTTTCAGTCATCAGGCCACCCCACTGATGACCGAGGTCTGTATTAGAGCTTAACTTCTCAGCACCCTGCTTTGCAAAGGGGTACCAGAGCAGTGACAGCCCCAAATCCCCGCACAGATCTGGTCCTTGCATAGATTGCAGAGCCCCACATGGAGTGAGCCTCTATTGAGTGGTTTCTGCCCAGGAACCAAGGTAGTAGGTAATCTGGCCCTCAGGCTTTGCAGGGTGGCTTTGCTTCACCTCTGCAGGCAGCCCATGGAGAAGCAGTTTCTCTGGGAGGTTTGCCTGAGTGTGTGTCCTTGATGGAGGTCACCAAACTGGAGACAGTCCAGGGGACTCCTAGTCAGGAGCCACTTGCTTTTAGCCTTTCCCTGACTGCATTGGTCAGGAGGCCCTGGACCCATTTTGTAAGCCTGCTATCTAAGGATGGAATGTCTGCCATTGAGATGCATGCTTTTGTGAGTTTCCTTTGCCCCGCCCCTCCCCCACACCCTCTTTGGCTCACATCTCAGTTGTGAACCTTGGAAGCCATTTCCACCTCCTGTTGGTGGCTTCCTTCATTCAGATGATGTGTTTGTGCCCTTGTGCTGTCTTTGTCTCATAAGATTTAATAGATGTTCTCTTTAAACTATATTTAAAACGCGGTCTCCTTTTTACTCTACTGCATGTTCTTAACCATTTCTGCCCATCAAAAACTAGCTTGTGCTCTGATTTGGACTACAAAAGGAACTCCAATCTCAAATATAATTTACGGAGAACATTTATTAATTATTAAAAGAGACAAAGAGAATACAAAGACGCGGACCCATCACCGGATGGAGATCATAGTGCAGTTCAGGGAAACAGTCAAGTCGGGAATCGAATGAAATAAGATTGCAACAGAGGAAACGGTCACACGTTTCTGATTGGTGGAGCATCAGTACAGCATGTTATAAATGGGACTACAGAAGCAGGGGCAGGACTGTAACTGAGCCACCTTCATTGCCAGATAGAGCATTTTACAAGATTGTTCCAAGTCCTTCTGACCCAGGCAGTCAGTGAGACTGAGAAAATCAACCACTGCATCACCTGTCTAGTTTTGGACTATTGTCTATAAGGACACTACTTGCTGTGGTAAAGATGAAACATGTTCTATAAAATGTAAAACACAAAAGCCTAAGGAGCTGTTTCTCTGCTCTCTGTGGTTCTATGAGTCAGAATTCACACAACAGCTCTGACTTTATTGTTCTTCTTTTAAATGTATTTTCTTATTCTATATATGTAAAACCTTTAGAGTTTTGTGTATTTGCAAACCGGAGGCAAAAACAAGAGATATATCACTTCAACCATGGAGCTTGGTAAACAAGAGGAAAACTTTTTAGATTGAAAGAGGCTGAGACAATGGGCTCAAATATAAGAACAATTATGAGGATGGTTTAGGGCAAGCCAGTGTTTCTCCCTGTGGTGATATGGTCACTATGATTTGGAACTAACTTAGTGACACCTAACAACAACCTCTCTTGTACAGGGACTGTGTGTACAATAAGTACTGAAATGTTAGAGTGTTTCTTTTTAAAATAAGCAGTAAAGTAATAATCATTCCAGAATCTTGTTGAAAAAAATATAATCATGGTTTTAATATGTATACCTGCAATATGAATCAATAGTAAAGGGCAAAGTTGAATAAATATAGATTTGTACAAGAAACCTTTTTATTAATGCATGAGAAACTTTAAAAGAAAATTTTATGACTACAGAGAATATGGGGTAAAATTATTTATAAAATACACTCTACAACAGAATATATTATACTAATATTTTAACAATAAAGGAACATATTTGATGATTACATAATATTGGTTTAGGTGAGTGAGTAGATCATACATCAGACCAGTTTATCTTTACATTTGTGGAAATGGGATGGATTGAGTTAGAGAGCGCCTATCCCTGACTTTGAGTTCATATTTCAACTTGATTAAGTGGGATTATTACCAGGGATACAAGAATGTTTCAATATTAGAAAAAATTAATGTAACCAACCACATAAATAGGACAAATAATAAGAACCATATCATATTAATAGATGCGTAAAAGGCATTTGACAATATCTACTACCTATTCCTGATAAAAACCCTCAATAACATAGAAATAGAAAGGAGAGAGCTCAACACATGAAATATATTAAAGGAAACATTCTGTGTAGGACAATTAGTTGACTGTAACTTGGTCGAAATAGACACTTATTCACATAGAAAGGTTTCATAAAAACCTATGTGAACATAAGAACCCACAGATTGGGGGGAAATAAATCTTTAGCAGTGCGGGGAGAGAGAGAGAGCAAGGGAGGAGAAGAAGACAACAGGATAACTGGCATTTTCAGGGATTCCCCATCTTGATGCTCACCTGATCACACACAGGGAGCAGAGCCTGAAGCACAGGGAGCAGAGCCTGAAATCAGTGTCTGAGTTTCAGAGGCGTCCAGGTGAAAAGCAGGAGAGATGTGGTCAGGTGGAGCAGATGGCAGCAGATGCTGTCAAGTGTGTGTCTCTGTGGCCCTAGCTGCTGGAGTGTCTCTTGGGGAAATTCCCACTTGGGAAGCATGCCTTCCACCCATCACTTTTCTTTCAGTTTGTCTTTGTGCCTGGACTTGTGTGGTGTTGGGATTCAAATGCAAACGCTTTTCAAATGCAAGCTGGGCCACCCAAAGTGCTCAGATTTCAGCAGGGCTTCCAGACTAAGAAGAAACTACTAAGAATGAATCCTTTGCCTTGCCAGGCCCTGAGCCTCACCTCCAGGAACTTCCCTCCACGACACCCTCATTACCTCCAGGCCCCGCCCCTTCCCACAGAGACCACCCCACCCCCTCCCCAGGTGATAGTTTCCTGCTGAACCCATTTCCTCTGAGTGAGAAGGATCCAAGAGTGCGGCCCAAGAGCTTCTGTGGGTGAGTTTCTGTGTTTCTGTGCTGATCCCTGGCGCGGAATCCCCTGCAGGCCTGGAGTCCCAGCTGTGTCCGGGTTCCCGTGGACGTTACACTTCCCGCACCCCATACAACAGTGTTCCAGGTCGCCGCGACCCCCTGGGACATTTCCAGTTAAATCCTTATTGAATTGGTTGCAGGCCTTTGCCTTCGGGCGCGGGAATACTCTGGCCGCTTTTCCTGCTCAGAGCTCCTCCGTCCAGAAAGGCGCGATTGCGTGTTTTTTTTTGGGGGGGGGGTTTGCCTGGGGCCTGTCCCTTCGTGTCAGGTCGCGGGCATGAGAGCATGGGGACCCCAGAGTGGCCTTTACTGAAAGGAGAGGCAGCCTTTCAGTCATCAGGCCACCCCACTGATGACCGAGGTCTGTATTAGAGCTTAACTTCTCAGCACCCTGCTTTGCAAAGGGGTACCAGAGCAGTGACAGCCCCAAATCCCCGCACAGATCTGGTCCTTGCATAGATTGCAGAGCCCCACATGGAGTGAGCCTCTATTGAGTGGTTTCTGCCCAGGAACCAAGGTAGTAGGTAATCTGGCCCTCAGGCTTTGCAGGGTGGCTTTGCTTCACCTCTGCAGGCAGCCCATGGAGAAGCAGTTTCTCTGGGAGGTTTGCCTGAGTGTGTGTCCTTGATGGAGGTCACCAAACTGGAGACAGTCCAGGGGACTCCTAGTCAGGAGCCACTTGCTTTTAGCCTTTCCCTGACTGCATTGGTCAGGAGGCCCTGGACCCATTTTGTAAGCCTGCTATCTAAGGATGGAATGTCTGCCATTGAGATGCATGCTTTTGTGAGTTTCCTTTGCCCCGCCCCTCCCCGACACCCTCTTTGGCTCACATCTCAGTTGTGAACCTTGGAAGCCATTTCCACCTCCTGTTGGTGGCTTCCTTCATTCAGATGATGTGTTTGTGCCCTTGTGCTGTCTTTGTCTCATAAGATTTAATAGATGTTCTCTTTAAACTATATTTAAAACGCGGTCTCCTTTTTACTCTACTGCATGTTCTTAACCATTTCTGCCCATCAAAAACTAGCTTGTGCTCTGATTTGGACTACAAAAGGAACTCCAATCTCAAATATAATTTACGGAGAACATTTATTAATTATTAAAAGAGACAAAGAGAATACAAAGACGCGGACCCATCACCGGATGGAGATCATAGTGCAGTTCAGGGAAACAGTCAAGTCGGGAATCGAATGAAATAAGATTGCAACAGAGGAAACGGTCACACGTTTCTGATTGGTGGAGCATCAGTACAGCATGTTATAAATGGGACTACAGAAGCAGGGGCAGGACTGTAACTGAGCCACCTTCATTGCCAGATAGAGCATTTTACAAGATTGTTCCAAGTCCTTCTGACCCAGGCAGTCAGTGAGACTGAGAAAATCAACCACTGCATCACCTGTCTAGTTTTGGACTATTGTCTATAGGGACACTACTTGCTGTGGTAAAGATGAAACATGTTCTATAAAATGTAAAACACAAAAGCCTAAGGAGCTGTTTCTCTGCTCTCTGTGGTTCTATGAGTCAGAATTCACACAACAGCTCTGACTTTATTGTTCTTCTTTTAAATGTATTTTCTTATTCTATATATGTAAAACCTTTAGAGTTTTGTGTATTTGCAAACCGGAGGCAAAAACAAGAGATATATCACTTCAACCATGGAGCTTGGTAAACAAGAGGAAAACTTTTTAGATTGAAAGAGGCTGAGACAATGGGCTCAAATATAAGAACAATTATGAGGATGGTTTAGGGCAAGCCAGTGTTTCTCCCTGTGGTGATATGGTCACTATGATTTGGAACTAACTTAGTGACACCTAACAACAACCTCTCTTGTACAGGGACTGTGTGTACAATAAGTACTGAAATGTTAGAGTGTTTCTTTTTAAAATAAGCAGTAAAGTAATAATCATTCCAGAATCTTGTTGAAAAAAATATAATCATGGTTTTAATATGTATACCTGCAATATGAATCAATAGTAAAGGGCAAAGTTGAATAAATATAGATTTGTACAAGAAACCTTTTTATTAATGCATGAGAAACTTTAAAAGAAAATTTTATGACTACAGAGAATATGGGGTAAAATTATTTATAAAATACACTCTACAACAGAATATATTATACTAATATTTTAACAATAAAGGAACATATTTGATGATTACATAATATTGGTTTAGGTGAGTGAGTAGATCATACATCAGACCAGTTTATCTTTACATTTGTGGAAATGGGATGGATTGAGTTAGAGAGCGCCTATCCCTGACTTTGAGTTCATATTTCAACTTGATTAAGTGGGATTATTACCAGGGATACAAGAATGTTTCAATATTAGAAAAAATTAATGTAACCAACCACATAAATAGGACAAATAATAAGAACCATATCATATTAATAGATGCGTAAAAGGCATTTGACAATATCTACTACCTATTCCTGATAAAAACCCTCAATAACATAGAAATAGAAAGGAGAGAGCTCAACACATGAAATATATTAAAGGAAACATTCTGTGTAGGACAATTAGTTGACTGTAACTTGGTCGAAATAGACACTTATTCACATAGAAAGGTTTCATAAAAACCTATGTGAACATAAGAACCCACAGATTGGGGGGAAATAAATCTTTAGCAGTGCGGGGAGAGAGAGAGAGCAAGGGAGGAGAAGAAGACAACAGGATAACTGGCATTTTCAGGGATTCCCCATCTTGATGCTCACCTGATCACACACAGGGAGCAGAGCCTGAAGCACAGGGAGCAGAGCCTGAAATCAGTGTCTGAGTTTCAGAGGCGTCCAGGTGAAAAGCAGGAGAGATGTGGTCAGGTGGAGCAGATGGCAGCAGATGCTGTCAAGTGTGTGTCTCTGTGGCCCTAGCTGCTGGAGTGTCTCTTGGGGAAATTCCCACTTGGGAAGCATGCCTTCCACCCATCACTTTTCTTTCAGTTTGTCTTTGTGCCTGGACTTGTGTGGTGTTGGGATTCAAATGCAAACGCTTTTCAAATGCAAGCTGGGCCACCCAAAGTGCTCAGATTTCAGCAGGGCTTCCAGACTAAGAAGAAACTACTAAGAATGAATCCTTTGCCTTGCCAGGCCCTGAGCCTCACCTCCAGGAACCTCCCTCCACGACACCCTCATTACCTCCAGGCCCCGCCCCTTCCCACAGAGACCACCCCACCCCCTCCCCAGGTGATAGTTTCCTGCTGAACCCATTTCCTCTGAGTGAGAAGGATCCAAGAGTGCGGCCCAAGAGCTTCTGTGGGTGAGTTTCTGTGTTTCTGTGCTGATCCCTGGCGCGGAATCCCCTGCAGGCCTGGAGTCCCAGCTGTGTCCGGGTTCCCGTGGACGTTACACTTCCCGCACCCCATACAACAGTGTTCCAGGTCGCCGCGACCCCCTGGGACATTTCCAGTTAAATCCTTATTGAATTGGTTGCAGGCCTTTGCCTTCGGGCGCGGGAATACTCTGGCCGCTTTTCCTGCTCAGAGCTCCTCCGTCCAGAAAGGCGCGATTGCGTGTTTTTTTTTTTTTTGGGGGGGGGGTTTGCCTGGGGCCTGTCCCTTCGTGTCAGGTCGCGGGCATGAGAGCATGGGGACCCCAGAGTGGCCTTTACTGAAAGGAGAGGCAGCCTTTCAGTCATCAGGCCACCCCACTGATGACCGAGGTCTGTATTAGAGCTTAACTTCTCAGCACCCTGCTTTGCAAAGGGGTACCAGAGCAGTGACAGCCCCAAATCCCCGCACAGATCTGGTCCTTGCATAGATTGCAGAGCCCCACATGGAGTGAGCCTCTATTGAGTGGTTTCTGCCCAGGAACCAAGGTAGTAGGTAATCTGGCCCTCAGGCTTTGCAGGGTGGCTTTGCTTCACCTCTGCAGGCAGCCCATGGAGAAGCAGTTTCTCTGGGAGGTTTGCCTGAGTGTGTGTCCTTGATGGAGGTCACCAAACTGGAGACAGTCCAGGGGACTCCTAGTCAGGAGCCACTTGCTTTTAGCCTTTCCCTGACTGCATTGGTCAGGAGGCCCTGGACCCATTTTGTAAGCCTGCTATCTAAGGATGGAATGTCTGCCATTGAGATGCATGCTTTTGTGAGTTTCCTTTGCCCCGCCCCTCCCCCACACCCTCTTTGGCTCACATCTCAGTTGTGAACCTTGGAAGCCATTTCCACCTCCTGTTGGTGGCTTCCTTCATTCAGATGATGTGTTTGTGCCCTTGTGCTGTCTTTGTCTCATAAGATTTAATAGATGTTCTCTTTAAACTATATTTAAAATGCGGTCTCCTTTTTACTCTACTGCATGTTCTTAACCATTTCTGCCCATCAAAAACTAGCTTGTGCTCTGATTTGGACTACAAAAGGAACTCCAATCTCAAATATAATTTACGGAGAACATTTATTAATTATTAAAAGAGACAAAGAGAATACAAAGACGCGGACCCATCACCGGATGGAGATCATAGTGCAGTTCAGGGAAACAGTCAAGTCGGGAATCGAATGAAATAAGATTGCAACAGAGGAAACGGTCACACGTTTCTGATTGGTGGAGCATCAGTACAGCATGTTATAAATGGGACTACAGAAGCAGGGGCAGGACTGTAACTGAGCCACCTTCATTGCCAGATAGAGCATTTTACAAGATTGTTCCAAGTCCTTCTGACCCAGGCAGTCAGTGAGACTGAGAAAATCAACCACTGCATCACCTGTCTAGTTTTGGACTATTGTCTATAAGGACACTACTTGCTGTGGTAAAGATGAAACATGTTCTATAAAATGTAAAACACAAAAGCCTAAGGAGCTGTTTCTCTGCTCTCTGTGGTTCTATGAGTCAGAATTCACACAACAGCTCTGACTTTATTGTTCTTCTTTTAAATGTATTTTCTTATTCTATATATGTAAAACCTTTAGAGTTTTGTGTATTTGCAAACCGGAGGCAAAAACAAGAGATATATCACTTCAACCATGGAGCTTGGTAAACAAGAGGAAAACTTTTTAGATTGAAAGAGGCTGAGACAATGGGCTCAAATATAAGAACAATTATGAGGATGGTTTAGGGCAAGCCAGTGTTTCTCCCTGTGGTGATATGGTCACTATGATTTGGAACTAACTTAGTGACACCTAACAACAACCTCTCTTGTACAGGGACTGTGTGTACAATAAGTACTGAAATGTTAGAGTGTTTCTTTTTAAAATAAGCAGTAAAGTAATAATCATTCCAGAATCTTGTTGAAAAAAATATAATCATGGTTTTAATATGTATACCTGCAGTATGAATCAATAGTAAAGGGCAAAATTGAATAAATATAGATTTGTACAAGAAACCTTTTTATTAATGCATGAGAAACTTTAAAAGAAAATTTTATGACTACAGAGAATATGGGGTAAAATTATTTATAAAATACACTCTACAACAGAATATATTATACTAATATTTTAACAATAAAGGAACATATTTGATGATTACATAATATTGGTTTAGGTGAGTGAGTAGATCATACATCAGACCAGTTTATCTTTACATTTGTGGAAATGGGATGGATTGAGTTAGAGAGCGCCTATCCCTGACTTTGAGTTCATATTTCAACTTGATTAAGTGGGATTATTACCAGGGATACAAGAATGTTTCAATATTAGAAAAAATTAATGTAACCAACCACATAAATAGGACAAATAATAAGAACCATATCATATTAATAGATGCGTAAAAGGCATTTGACAATATCTACTACCTATTCCTGATAAAAACCCTCAATAACATAGAAATAGAAAGGAGAGAGCTCAACACATGAAATATATTAAAGGAAACATTCTGTGTAGGACAATTAGTTGACTGTAACTTGGTCGAAATAGACACTTATTCACATAGAAAGGTTTCATAAAAACCTACGTGAACATAAGAACCCACAGATTGGGGGGAAATAAATCTTTAGCAGTGCGGGGAGAGAGAGAGAGCAAGGGAGGAGAAGAAGACAACAGGATAACTGGCATTTTCAGGGATTCCCCATCTTGATGCTCACCTGATCATACACAGGGAGCAGAGCCTGAAGCACAGGGAGCAGAGCCTGAAATCAGTGTCTGAGTTTCAGAGGCGTCCAGGTGAAAAGCAGGAGAGATGTGGTCAGGTGGAGCAGATGGCAGCAGATGCTGTCAAGTGTGTGTCTCTGTGGCCCTAGCTGCTGGAGTGTCTCTTGGGGAAATTCCCACTTGGGAAGCATGCCTTCCACCCATCACTTTTCTTTCAGTTTGTCTTTGTGCCTGGACTTGTGTGGTGTTGGGATTCAAATGCAAACGCTTTTCAAATGCAAGCTGGGCCACCCAAAGTGCTCAGATTTCAGCAGGGCTTCCAGACTAAGAAGAAACTACTAAGAATGAATCCTTTGCCTTGCCAGGCCCTGAGCCTCACCTCCAGGAACCTCCCTCCACGACACCCTCATTACCTCCAGGCCCCGCCCCTTCCCACCGAGACCACCCCACCCCCTCCCCAGGTGATAGTTTCCTGCTGAACCCATTTCCTCTGAGTGAGAAGGATCCAAGAGTGCGGCCCAAGAGCTTCTGTGGGTGAGTTTCTGTGTTTCTGTGCTGATCCCTGGCGCGGAATCCCCTGCAGGCCTGGAGTCCCAGCTGTGTCCGGGTTCCCGTGGACGTTACACTTCCCGCACCCCATACAACAGTGTTCCAGGTCGCCGCGACCCCCTGGGACATTTCCAGTTAAATCCTTATTGAATTGGTTGCAGGCCTTTGCCTTCGGGCGCGGGAATACTCTGGCCGCTTTTCCTGCTCAGAGCTCCTCCGTCCAGAAAGGCGCGATTGCGTGTTTTTTTTTTGGGGGGGGGGGGGGTTTGCCTGGGGCCTGTCCCTTCGTGTCAGGTCGCGGGCATGAGAGCATGGGGACCCCAGAGTGGCCTTTACTGAAAGGAGAGGCAGCCTTTCAGTCATCAGGCCACCCCACTGATGACCGAGGTCTGTATTAGAGCTTAACTTCTCAGCACCCTGCTTTGCAAAGGGGTACCAGAGCAGTGACAGCCCCAAATCCCCGCACAGATCTGGTCCTTGCATAGATTGCAGAGCCCCACATGGAGTGAGCCTCTATTGAGTGGTTTCTGCCCAGGAACCAAGGTAGTAGGTAATCTGGCCCTCAGGCTTTGCAGGGTGGCTTTGCTTCACCTCTGCAGGCAGCCCATGGAGAAGCAGTTTCTCTGGGAGGTTTGCCTGAGTGTGTGTCCTTGATGGAGGTCACCAAACTGGAGACAGTCCAGGGGACTCCTAGTCAGGAGCCACTTGCTTTTAGCCTTTCCCTGACTGCATTGGTCAGGAGGCCCTGGACCCATTTTGTAAGCCTGCTATCTAAGGATGGAATGTCTGCCATTGAGATGCATGCTTTTGTGAGTTTCCTTTGCCCCGCCCCTCCCCCACACCCTCTTTGGCTCACATCTCAGTTGTGAACCTTGGAAGCCATTTCCACCTCCTGTTGGTGGCTTCCTTCATTCAGATGATGTGTTTGTGCCCTTGTGCTGTCTTTGTCTCATAAGATTTAATAGATGTTCTCTTTAAACTATATTTAAAACGCGGTCTCCTTTTTACTCTACTGCATGTTCTTAACCATTTCTGCCCATCAAAAACTAGCTTGTGCTCTGATTTGGACTACAAAAGGAACTCCAATCTCAAATATAATTTACGGAGAACATTTATTAATTATTAAAAGAGACAAAGAGAATACAAAGACGCGGACCCATCACCGGATGGAGATCATAGTGCAGTTCAGGGAAACAGTCAAGTCGGGAATCGAATGAAATAAGATTGCAACAGAGGAAACGGTCACACGTTTCTGATTGGTGGAGCATCAGTACAGCATGTTATAAATGGGACTACAGAAGCAGGGGCAGGACTGTAACTGAGCCACCTTCATTGCCAGATAGAGCATTTTACAAGATTGTTCCAAGTCCTTCTGACCCAGGCAGTCAGTGAGACTGAGAAAATCAACCACTGCATCACCTGTCTAGTTTTGGACTATTGTCTATAAGGACACTACTTGCTGTGGTAAAGATGAAACATGTTCTATAAAATGTAAAACACAAAAGCCTAAGGAGCTGTTTCTCTGCTCTCTGTGGTTCTATGAGTCAGAATTCACACAACAGCTCTGACTTTATTGTTCTTCTTTTAAATATATTTTCTTATTCTATATATGTAAAACCTTTAGAGTTTTGTGTATTTGCAAACCGGAGGCAAAAACAAGAGATATATCACTTCAACCATGGAGCTTGGTAAACAAGAGGAAAACTTTTTAGATTGAAAGAGGCTGAGACAATGGGCTCAAATATAAGAACAATTATGAGGATGGTTTAGGGCAAGCCAGTGTTTCTCCCTGTGGTGATATGGTCACTATGATTTGGAACTAACTTAGTGACACCTAACAACAACCTCTCTTGTACAGGGACTGTGTGTACAATAAGTACTGAAATGTTAGAGTGTTTCTTTTTAAAATAAGCAGTAAAGTAATAATCATTCCAGAATCTTGTTGAAAAAAATATAATCATGGTTTTAATATGTATACCTGCAGTATGAATCAATAGTAAAGGGCAAAATTGAATAAATATAGATTTGTACAAGAAACCTTTTTATTAATGCATGAGAAACTTTAAAAGAAAATTTTATGACTACAGAGAATATGGGGTAAAATTATTTATAAAATACACTCTACAACAGAATATATTATACTAATATTTTAACAATAAAGGAACATATTTGATGATTACATAATATTGGTTTAGGTGAGTGAGTAGATCATACATCAGACCAGTTTATCTTTACATTTGTGGAAATGGGATGGATTGAGTTAGAGAGCGCCTATCCCTGACTTTGAGTTCATATTTCAACTTGATTAAGTGGGATTATTACCAGGGATACAAGAATGTTTCAATATTAGAAAAAATTAATGTAACCAACCACATAAATAGGACAAATAATAAGAACCATATCATATTAATAGATGCGTAAAAGGCATTTGACAATATCTACTACCTATTCCTGATAAAAACCCTCAATAACATAGAAATAGAAAGGAGAGAGCTCAACACATGAAATATATTAAAGGAAACATTCTGTGTAGGACAATTAGTTGACTGTAACTTGGTCGAAATAGACACTTATTCACATAGAAAGGTTTCATAAAAACCTATGTGAACATAAGAACCCACAGATTGGGGGGAAATAAATCTTTAGCAGTGCGGGGAGAGAGAGAGAGCAAGGGAGGAGAAGAAGACAACAGGATAACTGGCATTTTCAGGGATTCCCCATCTTGATGCTCACCTGATCATACACAGGGAGCAGAGCCTGAAGCACAGGGAGCAGAGCCTGAAATCAGTGTCTGAGTTTCAGAGGCGTCCAGGTGAAAAGCAGGAGAGATGTGGTCAGGTGGAGCAGATGGCAGCAGATGCTGTCAAGTGTGTGTCTCTGTGGCCCTAGCTGCTGGAGTGTCTCTTGGGGAAATTCCCACTTGGGAAGCATGCCTTCCACCCATCACTTTTCTTTCAGTTTGTCTTTGTGCCTGGACTTGTGTGGTGTTGGGATTCAAATGCAAACGCTTTTCAAATGCAAGCTGGGCCACCCAAAGTGCTCAGATTTCAGCAGGGCTTCCAGACTAAGAAGAAACTACTAAGAATGAATCCTTTGCCTTGCCAGGCCCTGAGCCTCACCTCCAGGAACCTCCCTCCACGACACCCTCATTACCTCCAGGCCCCGCCCCTTCCCACAGAGACCACCCCACCCCCTCCCCAGGTGATAGTTTCCTGCTGAACCCATTTCCTCTGAGTGAGAAGGATCCAAGAGTGCGGCCCAAGAGCTTCTGTGGGTGAGTTTCTGTGTTTCTGTGCTGATCCCTGGCGCGGAATCCCCTGCAGGCCTGGAGTCCCAGCTGTGTCCGGGTTCCCGTGGACGTTACACTTCCCGCACCCCATACAACAGTGTTCCAGGTCGCCGCGACCCCCTGGGACATTTCCAGTTAAATCCTTATTGAATTGGTTGCAGGCCTTTGCCTTCGGGCGCGGGAATACTCTGGCCGCTTTTCCTGCTCAGAGCTCCTCCGTCCAGAAAGGCGCGATTGCGTGTTTTTTTTTGGGGGGGGGGGGTTTGCCTGGGGCCTGTCCCTTCGTGTCAGGTCGCGGGCATGAGAGCATGGGGACCCCAGAGTGGCCTTTACTGAAAGGAGAGGCAGCCTTTCAGTCATCAGGCCACCCCACTGATGACCGAGGTCTGTATTAGAGCTTAACTTCTCAGCACCCTGCTTTGCAAAGGGGTACCAGAGCAGTGACAGCCCCAAATCCCCGCACAGATCTGGTCCTTGCATAGATTGCAGAGCCCCACATGGAGTGAGCCTCTATTGAGTGGTTTCTGCCCAGGAACCAAGGTAGTAGGTAATCTGGCCCTCAGGCTTTGCAGGGTGGCTTTGCTTCACCTCTGCAGGCAGCCCATGGAGAAGCAGTTTCTCTGGGAGGTTTGCCTGAGTGTGTGTCCTTGATGGAGGTCACCAAACTGGAGACAGTCCAGGGGACTCCTAGTCAGGAGCCACTTGCTTTTAGCCTTTCCCTGACTGCATTGGTCAGGAGGCCCTGGACCCATTTTGTAAGCCTGCTATCTAAGGATGGAATGTCTGCCATTGAGATGCATGCTTTTGTGAGTTTCCTTTGCCCCGCCCCTCCCCCACACCCTCTTTGGCTCACAACTCAGTTGTGAACCTTGGAAGCCATTTCCACCTCCTGTTGGTGGCTTCCTTCATTCAGATGATGTGTTTGTGCCCTTGTGCTGTCTTTGTCTCATAAGATTTAATAGATGTTCTCTTTAAACTATATTTAAAACGCGGTCTCCTTTTTACTCTACTGCATGTTCTTAACCATTTCTGCCCATCAAAAACTAGCTTGTGCTCTGATTTGGACTACAAAAGGAACTCCAATCTCAAATATAATTTACGGAGAACATTTATTAATTATTAAAAGAGACAAAGAGAATACAAAGACGCGGACCCATCACCGGATGGAGATCATGGTGCAGTTCAGGGAAACAGTCAAGTCGGGAATCGAATGAAATAAGATTGCAACAGAGGAAACGGTCACACGTTTCTGATTGGTGGAGCATCAGTACAGCATGTTATAAATGGGACTACAGAAGCAGGGGCAGGACTGTAACTGAGCCACCTTCATTGCCAGATAGAGCATTTTACAAGATTGTTCCAAGTCCTTCTGACCCAGGCAGTCAGTGAGACTGAGAAAATCAACCACTGCATCACCTGTCTAGTTTTGGACTATTGTCTATAAGGACACTACTTGCTGTGGTAAAGATGAAACATGTTCTATAAAATGTAAAACACAAAAGCCTAAGGAGCTGTTTCTCTGCTCTCTGTGGTTCTATGAGTCAGAATTCACACAACAGCTCTGACTTTATTGTTCTTCTTTTAAATGTATTTTCTTATTGTATATATGTAAAACCTTTAGAGTTTTGTGTATTTGCAAACCGGAGGCAAAAACAAGAGATATATCACTTCAACCATGGAGCTTGGTAAACAAGAGGAAAACTTTTTAGATTGAAAGAGGCTGAGACAATGGGCTCAAATATAAGAACAATTATGAGGATGGTTTAGGGCAAGCCAGTGTTTCTCCCTGTGGTGATATGGTCACTATGATTTGGAACTAACTTAGTGACACCTAACAACAACCTCTCTTGTACAGGGACTGTGTGTATAATAAGTACTGAAATGTTAGAGTGTTTCTTTTTAAAATAAGCAGTAAAGTAATAATCATTCCAGAATCTTGTTGAAAAAAATATAATCATGGTTTTAATATGTATACCTGCAATATGAATCAATAGTAAAGGGCAAAATTGAATAAATATAGATTTGTACAAGAAACCTTTTTATTAATGCATGAGAAACTTTAAAAGAAAATTTTATGACTACAGAGAATATGGGGTAAAATTATTTATAAAATACACTCTACAACAGAATATATTATACTAATATTTTAACAATAAAGGAACATATTTGATGATTACATAATATTGGTTTAGGTGAGTGAGTAGATCATACATCAGACCAGTTTATCTTTACATTTGTGGAAATGGGATGGATTGAGTTAGAGAGCGCCTATCCCTGACTTTGAGTTCATATTTCAACTTGATTAAGTGGGATTATTACCAGGGATACAAGAATGTTTCAATATTAGAAAAAATTAATGTAACCAACCACATAAATAGGACAAATAATAAGAACCATATCATATTAATAGATGCGTAAAAGGCATTTGACAATATCTACTACCTATTCCTGATAAAAACCCTCAATAACATAGAAATAGAAAGGAGAGAGCTCAACACATGAAATATATTAAAGGAAACATTCTGTGTAGGACAATTAGTTGACTGTAACTTGGTCGAAATAGACACTTATTCACATAGAAAGGTTTCATAAAAACCTATGTGAACATAAGAACCCACAGATTGGGGGGAAATAAATCTTTAGCAGTGCGGGGAGAGAGAGAGAGCAAGGGAGGAGAAGAAGACAACAGGATAACTGGCATTTTCAGGGATTCCCCATCTTGATGCTCACCTGATCATACACAGGGAGCAGAGCCTGAAGCACAGGGAGCAGAGCCTGAAATCAGTGTCTGAGTTTCAGAGGCGTCCAGGTGAAAAGCAGGAGAGATGTGGTCAGGTGGAGCAGATGGCAGCAGATGCTGTCAAGTGTGTGTCTCTGTGGCCCTAGCTGCTGGAGTGTCTCTTGGGGAAATTCCCACTTGGGAAGCATACCTTCCACCCATCACTTTTCTTTCAGTTTGTCTTTGTGCCTGGACTTGTGTGGTGTTGGGATTCAAATGCAAACGCTTTTCAAATGCAAGCTGGGCCACCCAAAGTGCTCAGATTTCAGCAGGGCTTCCAGACTAAGAAGAAACTACTAAGAATGAATCCTTTGCCTTGCCAGGCCCTGAGCCTCACCTCCAGGAACCTCCCTCCACGACACCCTCATTACCTCCAGGCCCCGCCCCTTCCCACAGAGACCACCCCACCCCCTCCCCAGGTGATAGTTTCCTGCTGAACCCATTTCCTCTGAGTGAGAAGGATCCAAGAGTGCGGCCCAAGAGCTTCTGTGGGTGAGTTTCTGTGTTTCTGTGCTGATCCCTGGCGCGGAATCCCCTGCAGGCCTGGAGTCCCAGCTGTGTCCGGGTTCCCGTGGACGTTACACTTCCCGCACCCCATACAACAGTGTTCCAGGTCGCCGCGACCCCCTGGGACATTTCCAGTTAAATCCTTATTGAATTGGTTGCAGGCCTTTGCATTCGGGCGCGGGAATACTCTGGCCGCTTTTCCTGCTCAGAGCTCCTCCGTCCAGAAAGGCGCGATTGCGTGTTTTTTTTTTGGGGGGGGGGTTTGCCTGGGGCCTGTCCCTTCGTGTCAGGTCGCGGGCATGAGAGCATGGGGACCCCAGAATGGCCTTTACTGAAAGGAGAGGCAGCCTTTCAGTCATCAGGCCACCCCACTGATGACCGAGGTCTGTATTAGAGCTTAACTTCTCAGCACCCTGCTTTGCAAAGGGGTACCAGAGCAGTGACAGCCCCAAATCCCCGCACAGATCTGGTCCTTGCATAGATTGCAGAGCCCCACATGGAGTGAGCCTCTATTGAGTGGTTTCTGCCCAGGAACCAAGGTAGTAGGTAATCTGGCCCTCAGGCTTTGCAGGGTGGCTTTGCTTCACCTCTGCAGGCAGCCCATGGAGAAGCAGTTTCTCTGGGAGGTTTGCCTGAGTGTGTGTCCTTGATGGAGGTCACCAAACTGGAGACAGTCCAGGGGACTCCTAGTCAGGAGCCACTTGCTTTTAGCCTTTCCCTGACTGCATTGGTCAGGAGGCCCTGGACCCATTTTGTAAGCCTGCTATCTAAGGATGGAATGTCTGCCATTGAGATGCATGCTTTTGTGAGTTTCCTTTGCCCCGCCCCTCCCCCACACCCTCTTTGGCTCACAACTCAGTTGTGAACCTTGGAAGCCATTTCCACCTCCTGTTGGTGGCTTCCTTCATTCAGATGATGTGTTTGTGCCCTTGTGCTGTCTTTGTCTCATAAGATTTAATAGATGTTCTCTTTAAACTATATTTAAAACGCGGTCTCCTTTTTACTCTACTGCATGTTCTTAACCATTTCTGCCCATCAAAAACTAGCTTGTGCTCTGATTTGGACTACAAAAGGAACTCCAATCTCAAATATAATTTACGGAGAACATTTATTAATTATTAAAAGAGACAAAGAGAATACAAAGACGCGGACCCATCACCGGATGGAGATCATAGTGCAGTTCAGGGAAACAGTCAAGTCGGGAATCGAATGAAATAAGATTGCAACAGAGGAAACGGTCACACGTTTCTGATTGGTGGAGCATCAGTACAGCATGTTATAAATGGGACTACAGAAGCAGGGGCAGGACTGTAACTGAGCCACCTTCATTGCCAGATAGAGCATTTTACAATATTGTTCCAAGTCCTTCTGACCCAGGCAGTCAGTGAGACTGAGAAAATCAACCACTGCATCACCTGTCTAGTTTTGGACTATTGTCTATAAGGACACTACTTGCTGTGGTAAAGATGAAACATGTTCTATAAAATGTAAAACACAAAAGCCTAAGGAGCTGTTTCTCTGCTCTCTGTGGTTCTATGAGTCAGAATTCACACAACAGCTCTGACTTTATTGTTCATCTTTTAAATGTATTTTCTTATTCTATATATGTAAAACCTTTAGAGTTTTGTGTATTTGCAAACCGGAGGCAAAAACAAGAGATATATCACTTCAACCATGGATCTTGGTAAACAAGAGGAAAACTTTTTAGATTGAAAGAGGCTGAGACAATGGGCTCAAATATAAGAACAATTATGAGGATGGTTTAGGGCAAGCCAGTGTTTCTCCCTGTGGTGATATGGTCACTATGATTTGGAACTAACTTAGTGACACCTAACAACAACCTCTCTTGTACAGGGACTGTGTGTACAATAAGTACTGAAATGTTAGTGTGTTTCTTTTTAAAATAAGCAGTAAAGTAATAATCATTCCAGAATCTTGTTGAAAAAAATATAATCATGGTTTTAATATGTATACCTGCAGTATGAATCAATAGTAAAGGGCAAAATTGAATAAATATAGATTTGTACAAGAAACCTTTTTATTAATGCATGAGAAACTTTAAAAGAAAATTTTATGACTACAGAGAATATGGGGTAAAATTATTTATAAAATACACTCTACAACAGAATATATTATACTAATATTTTAACAATAAAGGAACATATTTGATGATTACATAATATTGGTTTAGGTGAGTGAGTAGATCATACATCAGACCAGTTTATCTTTACATTTGTGGAAATGGGATGGATTGAGTTAGAGAGCGCCTATCCCTGACTTTGAGTTCATATTTCAACTTGATTAAGTGGGATTATTACCAGGGATACAAGAATGTTTCAATATTAGAAAAAATTAATGTAACCAACCACATAAATAGGACAAATAATAAGAACCATATCATATTAATAGATGCGTAAAAGGCATTTGACAATATCTACTACCTATTCCTGATAAAAACCCTCAATAACATAGAAATAGAAAGGAGAGAGCTCAACACATGAAATATATTAAAGGAAACATTCTGTGTAGGACAATTAGTTGACTGTAACTTGGTCGAAATAGACACTTATTCACATAGAAAGGTTTCATAAAAACCTATGTGAACATAAGAACCCACAGATTGGGGGGAAATAAATCTTTAGCAGTGCGGGGAGAGAGAGAGAGCAAGGGAGGAGAAGAAGACAACAGGATAACTGGCATTTTCAGGGATTCCCCATCTTGATGCTCACCTGATCATACACAGGGAGCAGAGCCTGAAGCACAGGGAGCAGAGCCTGAAATCAGTGTCTGAGTTTCAGAGGCGTCCAGGTGAAAAGCAGGAGAGATGTGGTCAGGTGGAGCAGATGGCAGCAGATGCTGTCAAGTGTGTGTCTCTGTGGCCCTAGCTGCTGGAGTGTCTCTTGGGGAAATTCCCACTTGGGAAGCATGCCTTCCACCCATCACTTTTCTTTCAGTTTGTCTTTGTGCCTGGACTTGTGTGGTGTTGGGATTCAAATGCAAACGCTTTTCAAATGCAAGCTGGGCCACCCAAAGTGCTCAGATTTCAGCAGGGCTTCCAGACTAAGAAGAAACTACTAAGAATGAATCCTTTGCCTTGCCAGGCCCTGAGCCTCACCTCCAGGAACCTCCCTCCACGACACCCTCATTACCTCCAGGCCCCGCCCCTTCCCACAGAGACCACCCCACCCCCTCCCCAGGTGATAGTTTCCTGCTGAACCCATTTCCTCTGAGTGAGAAGGATCCAAGAGTGCGGCCCAAGAGCTTCTGTGGGTGAGTTTCTGTGTTTCTGTGCTGATCCCTGGCGCGGAATCCCCTGCAGGCCTGGAGTCCCAGCTGTGTCCGGGTTCCCGTGGACGTTACACTTCCCGCACCCCATACAACAGTGTTCCAGGTCGCCGCGACCCCCTGGGACATTTCCAGTTAAATCCTTATTGAATTGGTTGCAGGCCTTTGCCTTCGGGCGCGGGAATACTCTGGCCGCTTTTCCTGCTCAGAGCTCCTCCGTCCAGAAAGGCGCGATTGCGTGTTTTTTTTTTGGGGGGGGGGGGGGGTTTGCCTGGGGCCTGTCCCTTCGTGTCAGGTCGCGGGCATGAGAGCATGGGGACCCCAGAGTGGCCTTTACTGAAAGGAGAGGCAGCCTTTCAGTCATCAGGCCACCCCACTGATGACCGAGGTCTGTATTAGAGCTTAACTTCTCAGCACCCTGCTTTGCAAAGGGGTACCAGAGCAGTGACAGCCCCAAATCCCCGCACAGATCTGGTCCTTGCATAGATTGCAGAGCCCCACATGGAGTGAGCCTCTATTGAGTGGTTTCTGCCCAGGAACCAAGGTAGTAGGTAATCTGGCCCTCAGGCTTTGCAGGGTGGCTTTGCTTCACCTCTGCAGGCAGCCCATGGAGAAGCAGTTTCTCTGGGAGGTTTGCCTGAGTGTGTGTCCTTGATGGAGGTCACCAAACTGGAGACAGTCCAGGGGACTCCTAGTCAGGAGCCACTTGCTTTTAGCCTTTCCCTGACTGCATTGGTCAGGAGGCCCTGGACCCATTTTGTAAGCCTGCTATCTAAGGATGGAATGTCTGCCATTGAGATGCATGCTTTTGTGAGTTTCCTTTGCCCCGCCCCTCCCCCACACCCTCTTTGGCTCACATCTCAGTTGTGAACCTTGGAAGCCATTTCCACCTCCTGTTGGTGGCTTCCTTCATTCAGATGATGTGTTTGTGCCCTTGTGCTGTCTTTGTCTCATAAGATTTAATAGATGTTCTCTTTAAACTATATTTAAAACGCGGTCTCCTTTTTACTCTACTGCATGTTCTTAACCATTTCTGCCCATCAAAAACTAGCTTGTGCTCTGATTTGGACTACAAAAGGAACTCCAATCTCAAATATAATTTACGGAGAACATTTATTAATTATTAAAAGAGACAAAGAGAATACAAAGACGCGGACCCATCACCGGATGGAGATCATAGTGCAGTTCAGGGAAACAGTCAAGTCGGGAATCGAATGAAATAAGATTGCAACAGAGGAAACGGTCACACGTTTCTGATTGGTGGAGCATCAGTACAGCATGTTATAAATGGGACTACAGAAGCAGGGGCAGGACTGTAACTGAGCCACCTTCATTGCCAGATAGAGCATTTTACAAGATTGTTCCAAGTCCTTCTGACCCAGGCAGTCAGTGAGACTGAGAAAATCAACCACTGCATCACCTGTCTAGTTTTGGACTATTGTCTATAAGGACACTACTTGCTGTGGTAAAGATGAAACATGTTCTATAAAATGTAAAACACAAAAGCCTAAGGAGCTGTTTCTCTGCTCTCTGTGGTTCTATGAGTCAGAATTCACACAACAGCTCTGACTTTATTGTTCTTCTTTTAAATGTATTTTCTTATTTTATATATGTAAAACCTTTAGAGTTTTGTGTATTTGCAAACCGGAGGCAAAAACAAGAGATATATCACTTCAACCATGGAGCTTGGTAAACAAGAGGAAAACTTTTTAGATTGAAAGAGGCTGAGACAATGGGCTCAAATATAAGAACAATTATGAGGATGGTTTAGGGCAAGCCAGTGTTTCTCCCTGTGGTGATATGGTCACTATGATTTGGAACTAACTTAGTGACACCTAACAACAACCTCTCTTGTACAGGGACTGTGTGTACAATAAGTACTGAAATGTTAGAGTGTTTTAAAATAAGCAGTAAAGTAATAATCATTCCAGAATCTTGTTGAAAAAAATATAATCATGGTTTTAATATGTATACCTGCAGTATGAATCAATAGTAAAGGGCAAAATTGAATAAATATATATTTGTACAAGAAACCTTTTTATTAATGCATGAGAAACTTTAAAAGAAAATTTTATGACTACAGAGAATATGGGGTAAAATTATTTATAAAATACACTCTACAACAGAATATATTATACTAATATTTTAACAATAAAGGAACATATTTGATGATTACATAATATTGGTTTAGGTGAGTGAGTAGATCATACATCAGACCAGTTTATCTTTACATTTGTGGAAATGGGATGGATTGAGTTAGAGAGCGCCTATCCCTGACTTTGAGTTCATATTTCAACTTGATTAAGTGGGATTATTACCAGGGATACAAGAATGTTTCAATATTAGAAAAAATTAATGTAACCAACCACATAAATAGGACAAATAATAAGAACCATATCATATTAATAGATGCGTAAAAGGCATTTGACAATATCTACTACCTATTCCTGATAAAAACCCTCAATAACATAGAAATAGAAAGGAGAGAGCTCAACACATGAAATATATTAAAGGAAACATTCTGTGTAGGACAATTAGTTGACTGTAACTTGGTCGAAATAGACACTTATTCACATAGAAAGGTTTCATAAAAACCTATGTGAACATAAGAACCCACAGATTGGGGGGAAATAAATCTGTAGCAGTGCGGGGAGAGAGAGAGAGCAAGGGAGGAGAAGAAGACAACAGGATAACTGGCATTTTCAGGGATTCCCCATCTTGATGCTCACCTGATCACACACAGGGAGCAGAGCCTGAAGCACAGGGAGCAGAGCCTGAAATCAGTGTCTGAGTTTCAGAGGCGTCCAGGTGAAAAGCAGGAGAGATGTGGTCAGGTGGAGCAGATGGCAGCAGATGCTGTCAAGTGTGTGTCTCTGTGGCCCTAGCTGCTGGAGTGTCTCTTGGGGAAATTCCCACTTGGGAAGCATGCCTTCCACCCATCACTTTTCTTTCAGTTTGTCTTTGTGCCTGGACTTGTGTGGTGTTGGGATTCAAATGCAAACGCTTTTCAAATGCAAGCTGGGCCACCCAAAGTGCTCAGATTTCAGCAGGGCTTCCAGACTAAGAAGAAACTACTAAGAATGAATCCTTTGCCTTGCCAGGCCCTGAGCCTCACCTCCAGGAACCTCCCTCCACGACACCCTCATTACCTCCAGGCCCCGCCCCTTCCCACAGAGACCACCCCACCCCCTCCCCAGGTGATAGTTTCCTGCTGAACCCATTTCCTCTGAGTGAGAAGGATCCAAGAGTGCGGCCCAAGAGCTTCTGTGGGTGAGTTTCTGTGTTTCTGTGCTGATCCCTGGCGCGGAATCCCCTGCAGGCCTGGAGTCCCAGCTGTGTCCGGGTTCCCGTGGACGTTACACTTCCCGCACCCCATACAACAGTGTTCCAGGTCGCCGCGACCCCCTGGGACATTTCCAGTTAAATCCTTATTGAATTGGTTGCAGGCCTTTGCCTTCGGGCGCGGGAATACTCTGGCCGCTTTTCCTGCTCAGAGCTCCTCCGTCCAGAAAGGCGCGATTGCGTGGTTTTTTTTTGGGGGGGGGTTTGCCTGGGGCCTGTCCCTTCGTGTCAGGTCGCGGGCATGAGAGCATGGGGACCCCAGAGTGGCCTTTACTGAAAGGAGAGGCAGCCTTTCAGTCATCAGGCCACCCCACTGATGACCGAGGTCTGTATTAGAGCTTAACTTCTCAGCACCCTGCTTTGCAAAGGGGTACCAGAGCAGTGACAGCCCCAAATCCCCGCACAGATCTGGTCCTTGCATAGATTGCAGAGCCCCACATGGAGTGAGCCTCTATTGAGTGGTTTCTGCCCAGGAACCAAGGTAGTAGGTAATCTGGCCCTCAGGCTTTGCAGGGTGGCTTTGCTTCACCTCTGCAGGCAGCCCATGGAGAAGCAGTTTCTCTGGGAGGTTTGCCTGAGTGTGTGTCCTTGATGGAGGTCACCAAACTGGAGACAGTCCAGGGGACTCCTAGTCAGGAGCCACTTGCTTTTAGCCTTTCCCTGACTGCATTGGTCAGGAGGCCCTGGACCCATTTTGTAAGCCTGCTATCTAAGGATGGAATGTCTGCCATTGAGATGCATGCTTTTGTGAGTTTCCTTTGCCCCGCCCCTCCCCCACACCCTCTTTGGCTCACAACTCAGTTGTGAACCTTGGAAGCCATTTCCACCTCCTGTTGGTGGCTTCCTTCATTCAGATGATGTGTTTGTGCCCTTGTGCTGTCTTTGTCTCATAAGATTTAATAGATGTTCTCTTTAAACTATATTTAAAACGCGGTCTCCTTTTTACTCTACTGCATGTTCTTAACCATTTCTGCCCATCAAAAACTAGCTTGTGCTCTGATTTGGACTACAAAAGGAACTCCAGTCTCAAATATAATTTACGGAGAACATTTATTAATTATTAAAAGAGACAAAGAGAATACAAAGACGCGGACCCATCACCGGATGGAGATCATAGTGCAGTTCAGGGAAACAGTCAAGTCGGGAATCGAATGAAATAAGATTGCAACAGAGGAAACGGTCACACGTTTCTGATTGGTGGAGCATCAGTACAGCATGTTATAAATGGGACTACAGAAGCAGGGGCAGGACTGTAACTGAGCCACCTTCATTGCCAGATAGAGCATTTTACAAGATTGTTCCAAGTCCTTCTGACCCAGGCAGTCAGTGAGACTGAGAAAATCAACCACTGCATCACCTGTCTAGTTTTGGACTATTGTCTATAAGGACACTACTTGCTGTGGTAAAGATGAAACATGTTCTATAAAATGTAAAACACAAAAGCCTAAGGAGCTGTTTCTCTGCTCTCTGTGGTTCTATGAGTCAGAATTCACACAACAGCTCTGACTTTATTGTTCTTCTTTTAAATGTATTTTCTTATTCTATATATGTAAAACCTTTAGAGTTTTGTGTATTTGCAAACCGGAGGCAAAAACAAGAGATATATCACTTCAACCATGGAGCTTGGTAAACAAGAGGAAAACTTTTTAGATTGAAAGAGGCTGAGACAATGGGCTCAAATATAAGAACAATTATGAGGATGGTTTAGGGCAAGCCAGTGTTTCTCCCTGTGGTGATATGGTCACTATGATTTGGAACTAACTTAGTGACACCTAACAACAACCTCTCTTGTACAGGGACTGTGTGTACAATAAGTACTGAAATGTTAGAGTGTTTCTTTTTAAAATAAGCAGTAAAGTAATAATCATTCCAGAATCTTGTTGAAAAAAATATAATCATGGTTTTAATATGTATACCTGCAGTATGAATCAATAGTAAAGGGCAAAATTGAATAAATATAGATTTGTACAAGAAACCTTTTTATTAATGCATGAGAAACTTTAAAAGAAAATTTTATGACTACAGAGAATATGGGGTAAAATTATTTATAAAATACACTCTACAACAGAATATATTATACTAATATTTTAACAATAAAGGAACATATTTGATGATTACATAATATTGGTTTAGGTGAGTGAGTAGATCATACATCAGACCAGTTTATCTTTACATTTGTGGAAATGGGATGGATTGAGTTAGAGAGCGCCTATCCCTGACTTTGAGTTCATATTTCAACTTGATTAAGTGGGATTATTACCAGGGATACAAGAATGTTTCAATATTAGAAAAAATTAATGTAACCAACCACATAAATAGGACAAATAATAAGAACCATATCATATTAATAGATGCGTAAAAGGCATTTGACAATATCTACTACCTATTCCTGATAAAAACCCTCAATAACATAGAAATAGAAAGGAGAGAGCTCAACACATGAAATATATTAAAGGAAACATTCTGTGTAGGACAATTAGTTGACTGTAACTTGGTCGAAATAGACACTTATTCACATAGAAAGGTTTCATAAAAACCTATGTGAACATAAGAACCCACAGATTGGGGGGAAATAAATCTTTAGCAGTGCGGGGAGAGAGAGAGAGCAAGGGAGGAGAAGAAGACAACAGGATAACTGGCATTTTCAGGGATTCCCCATCTTGATGCTCACCTGATCATACACAGGGAGCAGAGCCTGAAGCACAGGGAGCAGAGCCTGAAATCAGTGTCTGAGTTTCAGAGGCGTCCAGGTGAAAAGCAGGAGAGATGTGGTCAGGTGGAGCAGATGGCAGCAGATGCTGTCAAGTGTGTGTCTCTGTGGCCCTAGCTGCTGGAGTGTCTCTTGGGGAAATTCCCACTTGGGAAGCATGCCTTCCACCCATCACTTTTCTTTCAGTTTGTCTTTGTGCCTGGACTTGTGTGGTGTTGGGATTCAAATGCAAACGCTTTTCAAATGCAAGCTGGGCCACCCAAAGTGCTCAGATTTCAGCAGGGCTTCCAGACTAAGAAGAAACTACTAAGAATGAATCCTTTGCCTTGCCAGGCCCTGAGCCTCACCTCCAGGAACCTCCCTCCACGACACCCTCATTACCTCCAGGCCCCGCCCCTTCCCACAGAGACCACCCCACCCCCTCCCCAGGTGATAGTTTCCTGCTGAACCCATTTCCTCTGAGTGAGAAGGATCCAAGAGTGCGGCCCAAGAGCTTCTGTGGGTGAGTTTCTGTGTTTCTGTGCTGATCCCTGGCGCGGAATCCCCTGCAGGCCTGGAGTCCCAGCTGTGTCCGGGTTCCCGTGGACGTTACACTTCCCGCACCCCATACAACAGTGTTCCAGGTCGCCGCGACCCCCTGGGACATTTCCAGTTAAATCCTTATTGAATTGGTTGCAGGCCTTTGCCTTCGGGCGCGGGAATACTCTGGCCGCTTTTCCTGCTCAGAGCTCCTCCGTCCAGAAAGGCGCGATTGCGTGTTTTTTTTTTTTGGGGGGGGGGGGTTTGCCTGGGGCCTGTCCCTTCGTGTCAGGTCGCGGGCATGAGAGCATGGGGACCCCAGAGTGGCCTTTACTGAAAGGAGAGGCAGCCTTTCAGTCATCAGGCCACCCCACTGATGACCGAGGTCTGTATTAGAGCTTAACTTCTCAGCACCCTGCTTTGCAAAGGGGTACCAGAGCAGTGACAGCCCCAAATCCCCGCACAGATCTGGTCCTTGCATAGATTGCAGAGCCCCACATGGAGTGAGCCTCTATTGAGTGGTTTCTGCCCAGGAACCAAGGTAGTAGGTAATCTGGCCCTCAGGCTTTGCAGGGTGGCTTTGCTTCACCTCTGCAGGCAGCCCATGGAGAAGCAGTTTCTCTGGGAGGTTTGCCTGAGTGTGTGTCCTTGATGGAGGTCACCAAACTGGAGACAGTCCAGGGGACTCCTAGTCAGGAGCCACTTGCTTTTAACCTGTCCCTGACTGCATTGGTCAGGAGGCCCTGGACCCATTTTGTAAGCCTGCTGTCTAAGGATGGAATGTCTGCCATTGAGATGCATGCTTTTGTGAGTTTCCTTTGCCCCGCCCCTCCCCCACACCCTCTTTGGCTCACATCTCAGTTGTGAACCTTGGAAGCCATTTCCACCTCCTGTTGGTGGCTTCCTTCATTCAGATGATGTGTTTGTGCCCTTGTGCTGTCTTTGTCTCATAAGATTTAATAGATGTTCTCTTTAAACTATATTTAAAACGCGGTCTCCTTTTTACTCTACTGCATGTTCTTAACCATTTCTGCCCATCAAAAACTAGCTTGTGCTCTGATTTGGACTACAAAAGGAACTCCAATCTCAAATATAATTTACGGAGAACATTTATTAATTATTAAAAGAGACAAAGAGAATACAAAGACGCGGACCCATCACCGGATGGAGATCATAGTGCAGTTCAGGGAAACAGTCAAGTCGGGAATCGAATGAAATAAGATTGCAACAGAGGAAACGGTCACACGTTTCTGATTGGTGGAGCATCAGTACAGCATGTTATAAATGGGACTACAGAAGCAGGGGCAGGACTGTAACTGAGCCACCTTCATTGCCAGATAGAGCATTTTACAAGATTGTTCCAAGTCCTTCTGACCCAGGCAGTCAGTGAGACTGAGAAAATCAACCACTGCATCACCTGTCTAGTTTTGGACTATTGTCTATAAGGACACTACTTGCTGTGGTAAAGATGAAACATGTTCTATAAAATGTAAAACACAAAAGCCTAAGGAGCTGTTTCTCTGCTCTCTGTGGTTCTATGAGTCAGAATTCACACAACAGCTCTGACTTTATTGTTCTTCTTTTAAATGTATTTTCTTATTCTATATATGTAAAACCTTTAGAGTTTTGTGTATTTGCAAACCGGAGGCAAAAACAAGAGATATATCACTTCAACCATGGAGCTTGGTAAACAAGAGGAAAACTTTTTAGATTGAAAGAGGCTGAGACAATGGGCTCAAATATAAGAACAATTATGAGGATGGTTTAGGGCAAGCCAGTGTTTCTCCCTGTGGTGATATGGTCACTATGATTTGGAACTAACTTAGTGACACCTAACAACAACCTCTCTTGTACAGGGACTGTGTGTACAATAAGTACTGAAATGTTAGAGTGTTTCTTTTTAAAATAAGCAGTAAAGTAATAATCATTCCAGAATCTTGTTGAAAAAAATATAATCATGGTTTTAATATGTATACCTGCAGTATGAATCAATAGTAAAGGGCAAAGTTGAATAAATATAGATTTGTACAAGAAACCTTTTTATTAATGCATGAGAAACTTTAAAAGAAAATTTTATGACTACAGAGAATATGGGGTAAAATTATTTATAAAATACACTCTACAACAGAATATATTATACTAATATTTTAACAATAAAGGAACATATTTGATGATTACATAATATTGGTTTAGGTGAGTGAGTAGATCATACATCAGACCAGTTTATCTTTACATTTGTGGAAATGGGATGGATTGAGTTAGAGAGCGCCTATCCCTGACTTTGAGTTCATATTTCAACTTGATTAAGTGGGATTATTACCAGGGATACAAGAATGTTTCAATATTAGAAAAAATTAATGTAACCAACCACATAAATAGGACAAATAATAAGAACCATATCATATTAATAGATGCGTAAAAGGCATTTGACAATATCTACTACCTATTCCTGATAAAAACCCTCAATAACATAGAAATAGAAAGGAGAGAGCTCAACACATGAAATATATTAAAGGAAACATTCTGTGTAGGACAATTAGTTGACTGTAACTTGGTCGAAATAGACACTTATTCACATAGAAAGGTTTCATAAAAACCTATGTGAACATAAGAACCCACAGATTGGGGGGAAATAAATCTTTAGCAGTGCGGGGAGAGAGAGAGAGCAAGGGAGGAGAAGAAGACAACAGGATAACTGGCATTTTCAGGGATTCCCCATCTTGATGCTCACCTGATCACACACAGGGAGCAGAGCCTGAAGCACAGGGAGCAGAGCCTGAAATCAGTGTCTGAGTTTCAGAGGCGTCCAGGTGAAAAGCAGGAGAGATGTGGTCAGGTGGAGCAGATGGCAGCAGATGCTGTCAAGTGTGTGTCTCTGTGGCCCTAGCTGCTGGAGTGTCTCTTGGGGAAATTCCCACTTGGGAAGCATGCCTTCCACCCATCACTTTTCTTTCAGTTTGTCTTTGTGCCTGGACTTGTGTGGTGTTGGGATTCAAATGCAAACGCTTTTCAAATGCAAGCTGGGCCACCCAAAGTGCTCAGATTTCAGCAGGGCTTCCAGACTAAGAAGAAACTACTAAGAATGAATCCTTTGCCTTGCCAGGCCCTGAGCCTCACCTCCAGGAACCTCCCTCCACGACACCCTCATTACCTCCAGGCCCCGCCCCTTCCCACAGAGACCACCCCACCCCCTCCCCAGGTGATAGTTTCCTGCTGAACCCATTTCCTCTGAGTGAGAAGGATCCAAGAGTGCGGCCCAAGAGCTTCTGTGGGTGAGTTTCTGTGTTTCTGTGCTGATCCCTGGCGCGGAATCCCCTGCAGGCCTGGAGTCCCAGCTGTGTCCGGGTTCCCGTGGACGTTACACTTCCCGCACCCCATACAACAGTGTTCCAGGTCGCCGCGACCCCCTGGGACATTTCCAGTTAAATCCTTATTGAATTGGTTGCAGGCCTTTGCCTTCGGGCGCGGGAATACTCTGGCCGCTTTTCCTGCTCAGAGCTCCTCCGTCCAGAAAGGCGCGATTGCGTGTTTTTTTTTTTGGGGGGGGGGTTTGCCTGGGGCCTGTCCCTTCGTGTCAGGTCGCGGGCATGAGAGCATGGGGACCCCAGAGTGGCCTTTACTGAAAGGAGAGGCAGCCTTTCAGTCATCAGGCCACCCCACTGATGACCGAGGTCTGTATTAGAGCTTAACTTCTCAGCACCCTGCTTTGCAAAGGGGTACCAGAGCAGTGACAGCCCCAAATCCCCGCACAGATCTGGTCCTTGCATAGATTGCAGAGCCCCACATGGAGTGAGCCTCTATTGAGTGGTTTCTGCCCAGGAACCAAGGTAGTAGGTAATCTGGCCCTCAGGCTTTGCAGGGTGGCTTTGCTTCACCTCTGCAGGCAGCCCATGGAGAAGCAGTTTCTCTGGGAGGTTTGCCTGAGTGTGTGTCCTTGATGGAGGTCACCAAACTGGAGACAGTCCAGGGGACTCCTAGTCAGGAGCCACTTGCTTTTAGCCTTTCCCTGACTGCATTGGTCAGGAGGCCCTGGACCCATTTTGTAAGCCTGCTATCTAAGGATGGAATGTCTGCCATTGAGATGCATGCTTTTGTGAGTTTCCTTTGCCCCGCCCCTCCCCCACACCCTCTTTGGCTCACAACTCAGTTGTGAACCTTGGAAGCCATTTCCACCTCCTGTTGGTGGCTTCCTTCATTCAGATGATGTGTTTGTGCCCTTGTGCTGTCTTTGTCTCATAAGATTTAATAGATGTTCTCTTTAAACTATATTTAAAACGCGGTCTCCTTTTTACTCTACTGCATGTTCTTAACCATTTCTGCCCATCAAAAACTAGCTTGTGCTCTGATTTGGACTACAAAAGGAACTCCAATCTCAAATATAATTTACGGAGAACATTTATTAATTATTAAAAGAGACAAAGAGAATACAAAGACGCGGACCCATCACCGGATGGAGATCATAGTGCAGTTCAGGGAAACAGTCAAGTCGGGAATCGAATGAAATAAGATTGCAACAGAGGAAACGGTCACACGTTTCTGATTGGTGGAGCATCAGTACAGCATGTTATAAATGGGACTACAGAAGCAGGGGCAGGACTGTAACTGAGCCACCTTCATTGCCAGATAGAGCATTTTACAAGATTGTTCCAAGTCCTTCTGACCCAGGCAGTCAGTGAGACTGAGAAAATCAACCACTGCATCACCTGTCTAGTTTTGGACTATTGTCTATAAGGACACTACTTGCTGTGGTAAAGATGAAACATGTTCTATAAAATGTAAAACACAAAAGCCTAAGGAGCTGTTTCTCTGCTCTCTGTGGTTCTATGAGTCAGAATTCACACAACAGCTCTGACTTTATTGTTCTTCTTTTAAATGTATTTTCTTATTCTATATATGTAAAACCTTTAGAGTTTTGTGTATTTGCAAACCGGAGGCAAAAACAAGAGATATATCACTTCAACCATGGAGCTTGGTAAACAAGAGGAAAACTTTTTAGATTGAAAGAGGCTGAGACAATGGGCTCAAATATAAGAACAATTATGAGGATGGTTTAGGGCAAGCCAGTGTTTCTCCCTGTGGTGATATGGTCACTATGATTTGGAACTAACTTAGTGACACCTAACAACAACCTCTCTTGTACAGGGACTGTGTGTACAATAAGTACTGAAATGTTAGAGTGTTTCTTTTTAAAATAAGCAGTAAAGTAATAATCATTCCAGAATCTTGTTGAAAAAAATATAATCATGGTTTTAATATGTATACCTGCAGTATGAATCAATAGTAAAGGGCAAAATTGAATAAATATAGATTTGTACAAGAAACCTTTTTATTAATGCATGAGAAACTTTAAAAGAAAATTTTATGACTACAGAGAATATGGGGTAAAATTATTTATAAAATACACTCTACAACAGAATATATTATACTAATATTTTAACAATAAAGGAACATATTTGATGATTACATAATATTGGTTTAGGTGAGTGAGTAGATCATACATCAGACCAGTTTATCTTTACATTTGTGGAAATGGGATGGATTGAGTTAGAGAGCGCCTATCCCTGACTTTGAGTTCATATTTCAACTTGATTAAGTGGGATTATTACCAGGGATACAAGAATGTTTCAATATTAGAAAAAATTAATGTAACCAACCACATAAATAGGACAAATAATAAGAACCATATCATATTAATAGATGCGTAAAAGGCATTTGACAATATCTACTACCTATTCCTGATAAAAACCCTCAATAACATAGAAATAGAAAGGAGAGAGCTCAACACATGAAATATATTAAAGGAAACATTCTGTGTAGGACAATTAGTTGACTGTAACTTGGTCGAAATAGACACTTATTCACATAGAAAGGTTTCATAAAAACCTATGTGAACATAAGAACCCACAGATTGGGGGGAAATAAATCTTTAGCAGTGCGGGGAGAAAGAGAGAGCAAGGGAGGAGAAGAAGACAACAGGATAACTGGCATTTTCAGGGATTCCCCATCTTGATGCTCACCTGATCACACACAGGGAGCAGAGCCTGAAGCACAGGGAGCAGAGCCTGAAATCAGTGTCTGAGTTTCAGAGGCGTCCAGGTGAAAAGCAGGAGAGATGTGGTCAGGTGGAGCAGATGGCAGCAGATGCTGTCAAGTGTGTGTCTCTGTGGCCCTAGCTGCTGGAGTGTCTCTTGGGGAAATTCCCACTTGGGAAGCATGCCTTCCACCCATCACTTTTCTTTCAGTTTGTCTTTGTGCCTGGACTTGTGTGGTGTTGGGATTCAAATGCAAACGCTTTTCAAATGCAAGCTGGGCCACCCAAAGTGCTCAGATTTCAGCAGGGCTTCCAGACTAAGAAGAAACTACTAAGAATGAATCCTTTGCCTTGCCAGGCCCTGAGCCTCACCTCCAGGAACCTCCCTCCACGACACCCTCATTACCTCCAGGCCCCGCCCCTTCCCACAGAGACCACCCCACCCCCTCCCCAGGTGATAGTTTCCTGCTGAACCCATTTCCTCTGAGTGAGAAGGATCCAAGAGTGCGGCCCAAGAGCTTCTGTGGGTGAGTTTCTGTGTTTCTGTGCTGATCCCTGGCGCGGAATCCCCTGCAGGCCTGGAGTCCCAGCTGTGTCCGGGTTCCCGTGGACGTTACACTTCCCGCACCCCATACAACAGTGTTCCAGGTCGCCGCGACCCCCTGGGACATTTCCAGTTAAATCCTTATTGAATTGGTTGCAGGCCTTTGCCTTCGGGCGCGGGAATACTCTGGCCGCTTTTCCTGCTCAGAGCTCCTCCGTCCAGAAAGGCGCGATTGCGTGTTTTTTTTTTTTGGGGGGGGGGTTTGCCTGGGGCCTGTCCCTTCGTGTCAGGTCGCGGGCATGAGAGCATGGGGACCCCAGAGTGGCCTTTACTGAAAGGAGAGGCAGCCTTTCAGTCATCAGGCCACCCCACTGATGACCGAGGTCTGTATTAGAGCTTAACTTCTCAGCACCCTGCTTTGCAAAGGGGTACCAGAGCAGTGACAGCCCCAAATCCCCGCACAGATCTGGTCCTTGCATAGATTGCAGAGCCCCACATGGAGTGAGCCTCTATTGAGTGGTTTCTGCCCAGGAACCAAGGTAGTAGGTAATCTGGCCCTCAGGCTTTGCAGGGTGGCTTTGCTTCACCTCTGCAGGCAGCCCATGGAGAAGCAGTTTCTCTGGGAGGTTTGCCTGAGTGTGTGTCCTTGATGGAGGTCACCAAACTGGAGACAGTCCAGGGGACTCCTAGTCAGGAGCCACTTGCTTTTAGCCTGTCCCTGACTGCATTGGTCAGGAGGCCCTGGACCCATTTTGTAAGCCTGCTATCTAAGGATGGAATGTCTGCCATTGAGATGCATGCTTTTGTGAGTTTCCTTTGCCCCGCCCCTCCCCCACACCCTCTTTGGCTCACAACTCAGTTGTGAACCTTGGAAGCCATTTCCACCTCCTGTTGGTGGCTTCCTTCATTCAGATGATGTGTTTGTGCCCTTGTGCTGTCTTTGTCTCATAAGATTTAATAGATGTTCTCTTTAAACTATATTTAAAACGCGGTCTCCTTTTTACTCTACTGCATGTTCTTAACCATTTCTGCCCATCAAAAACTAGCTTGTGCTCTGATTTGGACTACAAAAGGAACTCCAATCTCAAATATAATTTACGGAGAACATTTATTAATTATTAAAAGAGACAAAGAGAATACAAAGACGCGGACCCATCACCGGATGGAGATCATAGTGCAGTTCAGGGAAACCGTCAAGTCGGGAATCGAATGAAATAAGATTGCAACAGAGGAAACGGTCACACGTTTCTGATTGGTGGAGCATCAGTACAGCATGTTATAAATGGGACTACAGAAGCAGGGGCAGGACTGTAACTGAGCCACCTTCATTGCCAGATAGAGCATTTTACAAGATTGTTCCAAGTCCTTCTGACCCAGGCAGTCAGTGAGACTGAGAAAATCAACCACTGCATCACCTGTCTAGTTTTGGACTATTGTCTATAAGGACACTACTTGCTGTGGTAAAGATGAAACATGTTCTATAAAATGTAAAACACAAAAGCCTAAGGAGCTGTTTCTCTGCTCTCTGTGGTTCTATGAGTCAGAATTCACACAACAGCTCTGACTTTATTGTTCTTCTTTTAAATGTATTTTCTTATTGTATATATGTAAAACCTTTAGAGTTTTGTGTATTTGCAAACCGGAGGCAAAAACAAGAGATATATCACTTCAACCATGGAGCTTGGTAAACAAGAGGAAAACTTTTTAGATTGAAAGAGGCTGAGACAATGGGCTCAAATATAAGAACAATTATGAGGATGGTTGAGGGCAAGCCAGTGTTTCTCCCTGTGGTGATATGGTCACTATGATTTGGAACTAACTTAGTGACACCTAACAACAACCTCTCTTGTACAGGGACTGTGTGTACAATAAGTACTGAAATGTTAGAGTGTTTCTTTTTAAAATAAGCAGTAAAGTAATAATCATTCCAGAATCTTGTTGAAAAAAATATAATCATGGTTTTAATATGTATACCTGCAATATGAATCAATAGTAAAGGGCAAAATTGAATAAATATAGATTTGTACAAGAAACCTTTTTATTAATGCATGAGAAACTTTAAAAGAAAATTTTATGACTACAGAGAATATGGGGTAAAATTATTTATAAAATACACTCTACAACAGAATATATTATACTAATATTTTAACAATAAAGGAACATATTTGATGATTACATAATATTGGTTTAGGTGAGTGAGTAGATCATACATCAGACCAGTTTATCTTTACATTTGTGGAAATGGGATGGATTGAGTTAGAGAGCGCCTATCCCTGACTTTGAGTTCATATTTCAACTTGATTAAGTGGGATTATTACCAGGGATACAAGAATGTTTCACTATTAGAAAAAATTAATGTAACCAACCACATAAATAGGACAAATAATAAGAACCATATCATATTAATAGATGCGTAAAAGGCATTTGACAATATCTACTACCTATTCCTGATAAAAACCCTCAATAACATAGAAATAGAAAGGAGAGAGCTCAACACATGAAATATATTCAAGGAAACATTCTGTGTAGGACAATTAGTTGACTGTAACTTGGTCGAAATAGACACTTATTCACATAGAAAGGTTTCATAAAAACCTATGTGAACATAAGAACCCACAGATTGGGGGGAAATAAATCTTTAGCAGTGCGGGGAGAGAGAGAGAGCAAGGGAGGAGAAGAAGACAACAGGATAACTGGCATTTTCAGGGATTCCCCATCTTGATGCTCACCTGATCATACACAGGGAGCAGAGCCTGAAGCACAGGGAGCAGAGCCTGAAATCAGTGTCTGAGTTTCAGAGGCGTCCAGGTGAAAAGCAGGAGAGATGTGGTCAGGTGGAGCAGATGGCAGCAGATGCTGTCAAGTGTGTGTCTCTGTGGCCCTAGCTGCTGGAGTGTCTCTTGGGGAAATTCCCACTTGGGAAGCATGCCTTCCACCCATCACTTTTCTTTCAGTTTGTCTTTGTGCCTGGACTTGTGTGGTGTTGGGATTCAAATGCAAACGCTTTTCAAATGCAAGCTGGGCCACCCAAAGTGCTCAGATTTCAGCAGGGCTTCCAGACTAAGAAGAAACTACTAAGAATGAATCCTTTGCCTTGCCAGGCCCTGAGCCTCACCTCCAGGAACCTCCCTCCACGACACCCTCATTACCTCCAGGCCCCGCCCCTTCCCACCGAGACCACCCCACCCCCTCCCCAGGTGATAGTTTCCTGCTGAACCCATTTCCTCTGAGTGAGAAGGATCCAAGAGTGCGGCCCAAGAGCTTCTGTGGGTGAGTTTCTGTGTTTCTGTGCTGATCCCTGGCGCGGAATCCCCTGCAGGCCTGGAGTCCCAGCTGTGTCCGGGTTCCCGTGGACGTTACACTTCCCGCACCCCATACAACAGTGTTCCAGGTCGCCGCGACCCCCTGGGACATTTCCAGTTAAATCCTTATTGAATTGGTTGCAGGCCTTTGCCTTCGGGCGCGGGAATACTCTGGCCGCTTTTCCTGCTCAGAGCTCCTCCGTCCAGAAAGGCGCGATTGCGTGTTTTTTTTTTTTTTTGGGGGGGGGTTTGCCTGGGGCCTGTCCCTTCGTGTCAGGTCGCGGGCATGAGAGCATGGGGACCCCAGAGTGGCCTTTACTGAAAGGAGAGGCAGCCTTTCAGTCATCAGGCCACCCCACTGATGACCGAGGTCTGTATTAGAGCTTAACTTCTCAGCACCCTGCTTTGCAAAGGGGTACCAGAGCAGTGACAGCCCCAAATCCCCGCACAGATCTGGTCCTTGCATAGATTGCAGAGCCCCACATGGAGTGAGCCTCTATTGAGTGGTTTCTGCCCAGGAACCAAGGTAGTAGGTAATCTGGCCCTCAGGCTTTGCAGGGTGGCTTTGCTTCACCTCTGCAGGCAGCCCATGGAGAAGCAGTTTCTCTGGGAGGTTTGCCTGAGTGTGTGTCCTTGATGGAGGTCACCAAACTGGAGACAGTCCAGGGGACTCCTAGTCAGGAGCCACTTGCTTTTAGCCTTTCCCTGACTGCATTGGTCAGGAGGCCCTGGACCCATTTTGTAAGCCTGCTATCTAAGGATGGAATGTCTGCCATTGAGATGCATGCTTTTGTGAGTTTCCTTTGCCCCGCCCCTCCCCCACACCCTCTTTGGCTCACATCTCAGTTGTGAACCTTGGAAGCCATTTCCACCTCCTGTTGGTGGCTTCCTTCATTCAGATGATGTGTTTGTGCCCTTGTGCTGTCTTTGTCTCATAAGATTTAATAGATGTTCTCTTTAAACTATATTTAAAACGCGGTCTCCTTTTTACTCTACTGCATGTTCTTAACCATTTCTGCCCATCAAAAACTAGCTTGTGCTCTGATTTGGACTACAAAAGGAACTCCAATCTCAAATATAATTTACGGAGAACATTTATTAATTATTAAAAGAGACAAAGAGAATACAAAGACGCGGACCCATCACCGGATGGAGATCATAGTGCAGTTCAGGGAAACAGTCAAGTCGGGAATCGAATGAAATAAGATTGCAACAGAGGAAACGGTCACACGTTTCTGATTGGTGGAGCATCAGTACAGCATGTTATAAATGGGACTACAGAAGCAGGGGCAGGACTGTAACTGAGCCACCTTCATTGCCAGATAGAGCATTTTACAAGATTGTTCCAAGTCCTTCTGACCCAGGCAGTCAGTGAGACTGAGAAAATCAACCACTGCATCACCTGTCTAGTTTTGGACTATTGTCTATAAGGACACTACTTGCTGTGGTAAAGATGAAACATGTTCTATAAAATGTAAAACACAAAAGCCTAAGGAGCTGTTTCTCTGCTCTCTGTGGTTCTATGAGTCAGAATTCACACAACAGCTCTGACTTTATTGTTCTTCTTTTAAATGTATTTTCTTATTCTATATATGTAAAACCTTTAGAGTTTTGTGTATTTGCAAACCGGAGGCAAAAACAAGAGATATATCACTTCAACCATGGAGCTTGGTAAACAAGAGGAAAACTTTTTAGATTGAAAGAGGCTGAGACAATGGGCTCAAATATAAGAACAATTATGAGGATGGTTGAGGGCAAGCCAGTGTTTCTCCCTGTGGTGATATGGTCACTATGATTTGGAACTAACTTAGTGACACCTAACAACAACCTCTCTTGTACAGGGACTGTGTGTACAATAAGTACTGAAATGTTAGAGTGTTTCTTTTTAAAATAAGCAGTAAAGTAATAATCATTCCAGAATCTTGTTGAAAAAAATATAATCATGGTTTTAATATGTATACCTGCAGTATGAATCAATAGTAAAGGGCAAAATTGAATAAATATAGATTTGTACAAGAAACCTTTTTATTAATGCATGAGAAACTTTAAAAGAAAATTTTATGACTACAGAGAATATGGGGTAAAATTATTTATAAAATACACTCTACAACAGAATATATTATACTAATATTTTAACAATAAAGGAACATATTTGATGATTACATAATATTGGTTTAGGTGAGTGAGTAGATCATACATCAGACCAGTTTATCTTTACATTTGTGGAAATGGGATGGATTGAGTTAGAGAGCGCCTATCCCTGACTTTGAGTTCATATTTCAACTTGATTAAGTGGGATTATTACCAGGGATACAAGAATGTTTCAATATTAGAAAAAATTAATGTAACCAACCACATAAATAGGACAAATAATAAGAACCATATCATATTAATAGATGCGTAAAAGGCATTTGACAATATCTACTACCTATTCCTGATAAAAACCCTCAATAACATAGAAATAGAAAGGAGAGAGCTCAACACATGAAATATATTAAAGGAAACATTCTGTGTAGGACAATTAGTTGACTGTAACTTGGTCGAAATAGACACTTATTCACATAGAAAGGTTTCATAAAAACCTATGTGAACATAAGAACCCACAGATTGGGGGGAAATAAATCTTTAGCAGTGCGGGGAGAGAGAGAGAGCAAGGGAGGAGAAGAAGACAACAGGATAACTGGCATTTTCAGGGATTCCCCATCTTGATGCTCACCTGATCATACACAGGGAGCAGAGCCTGAAGCACAGGGAGCAGAGCCTGAAATCAGTGTCTGAGTTTCAGAGGCGTCCAGGTGAAAAGCAGGAGAGATGTGGTCAGGTGGAGCAGATGGCAGCAGATGCTGTCAAGTGTGTGTCTCTGTGGCCCTAGCTGCTGGAGTGTCTCTTGGGGAAATTCCCACTTGGGAAGCATGCCTTCCACCCATCACTTTTCTTTCAGTTTGTCTTTGTGCCTGGACTTGTGTGGTGTTGGGATTCAAATGCAAACGCTTTTCAAATGCAAGCTGGGCCACCCAAAGTGCTCAGATTTCAGCAGGGCTTCCAGACTAAGAAGAAACTACTAAGAATGAATCCTTTGCCTTGCCAGGCCCTGAGCCTCACCTCCAGGAACCTCCCTCCACGACACCCTCATTACCTCCAGGCCCCGCCCCTTCCCACAGAGACCACCCCACCCCCTCCCCAGGTGATAGTTTCCTGCTGAACCCATTTCCTCTGAGTGAGAAGGATCCAAGAGTGCGGCCCAAGAGCTTCTGTGGGTGAGTTTCTGTGTTTCTGTGCTGATCCCTGGCGCGGAATCCCCTGCAGGCCTGGAGTCCCAGCTGTGTCCGGGTTCCCGTGGACGTTACACTTCCCGCACCCCATACAACAGTGTTCCAGGTCGCCGCGACCCCCTGGGACATTTCCAGTTAAATCCTTATTGAATTGGTTGCAGGCCTTTGCCTTCGGGCGCGGGAATACTCTGGCCGCTTTTCCTGCTCAGAGCTCCTCCGTCCAGAAAGGCGCGATTGCGTGTTTTTTTTTTTGGGGGGGGGGGTTTGCCTGGGGCCTGTCCCTTCGTGTCAGGTCGCGGGCATGAGAGCATGGGGACCCCAGAGTGGCCTTTACTGAAAGGAGAGGCAGCCTTTCAGTCATCAGGCCACCCCACTGATGACCGAGGTCTGTATTAGAGCTTAACTTCTCAGCACCCTGCTTTGCAAAGGGGTACCAGAGCAGTGACAGCCCCAAATCCCCGCACAGATCTGGTCCTTGCATAGATTGCAGAGCCCCACATGGAGTGAGCCTCTATTGAGTGGTTTCTGCCCAGGAACCAAGGTAGTAGGTAATCTGGCCCTCAGGCTTTGCAGGGTGGCTTTGCTTCACCTCTGCAGGCAGCCCATGGAGAAGCAGTTTCTCTTGGAGGTTTGCCTGAGTGTGTGTCTTTGATGGAGGTCACCAAACTGGAGACAGTCCAGGGGACTCCTAGTCAGGAGCCACTTGCTTTTAGCCTTTCCCTGACTGCATTGGTCAGGAGGCCCTGGACCCATTTTGTAAGCCTGCTATCTAAGGATGGAATGTCTGCCATTGAGATGCATGCTTTTGTGAGTTTCCTTTGCCCCGCCCCTCCCCCACACCCTCTTTGGCTCACATCTCAGTTGTGAACCTTGGAAGCCATTTCCACCTCCTGTTGGTGGCTTCCTTCATTCAGATGATGTGTTTGTGCCCTTGTGCTGTCTTTGTCTCATAAGATTTAATAGATGTTCTCTTTAAACTATATTTAAAACGCGGTCTCCTTTTTACTCTACTGCATGTTCTTAACCATTTCTGCCCATCAAAAACTAGCTTGTGCTCTGATTTGGACTACAAAAGGAACTCCAATCTCAAATATAATTTACGGAGAACATTTATTAATTATTAAAAGAGACAAAGAGAATACAAAGACGCGGACCCATCACCGGATGGAGATCATAGTGCAGTTCAGGGAAACAGTCAAGTCGGGAATCGAATGAAATAAGATTGCAACAGAGGAAACGGTCACACGTTTCTGATTGGTGGAGCATCAGTACAGCATGTTATAAATGGGACTACAGAAGCAGGGGCAGGACTGTAACTGAGCCACCTTCATTGCCAGATAGAGCATTTTACAAGATTGTTCCAAGTCCTTCTGACCCAGGCAGTCAGTGAGACTGAGAAAATCAACCACTGCATCACCTGTCTAGTTTTGGACTATTGTCTATAAGGACACTACTTGCTGTGGTAAAGATGAAACATGTTCTATAAAATGTAAAACACAAAAGCCTAAGGAGCTGTTTCTCTGCTCTCTGTGGTTCTATGAGTCAGAATTCACACAACAGCTCTGACTTTATTGTTCTTCTTTTAAATGTATTTTCTTATTCTATATATGTAAAACCTTTAGAGTTTTGTGTATTTGCAAACCGGAGGCAAAAACAAGAGATATATCACTTCAACCATGGAGCTTGGTAAACAAGAGGAAAACTTTTTAGATTGAAAGAGGCTGAGACAATGGGCTCAAATATAAGAACAATTATGAGGATGGTTGAGGGCAAGCCAGTGTTTCTCCCTGTGGTGATATGGTCACTATGATTTGGAACTAACTTAGTGACACCTAACAACAACCTCTCTTGTACAGGGACTGTGTGTACAATAAGTACTGAAATGTTAGAGTGTTTCTTTTTAAAATAAGCAGTAAAGTAA